>NW_028175349.1:0-189383 GCF_965226575.1 Pagrus pagrus
CCGACGTTTTCATGAAAAAGGCCATTTTTTCTTTAAAATATTCGCCAAAAATACAAATTTCACCCGAATCCAATGGGGACTGCTGTGTCTCGTTCAGCCAGTATAGGACCACGTCTGGGAGAAATTTCGAGTCAATCGGTCCAAACACCTGGAAGCTATTGAAAAAATCGGCCGACGTTTTCATGAAAAAGGCCATTTTTTTCTTTAAAATATTCACCAAAAATACAAATTCCACCGGAATCCAACCAAAACCGGCGAGCCTCATTCCACTAGTGAGGAGGACATGCGTGTGCAATTTCGAGTCAATCGGTCAAAAGACGACCGTAACCCTAACCCTAGCCCCATAACCCTAACCCTAGCCCCATAACCCTAACCCTAACCCTAACCCTAGCCTCAGCCTTAAGCCAGCCTCATGAAACATTGTCCCTCTCACTAAAATATTCGCCAAAAATACAAATTTCACCCGAATCCAATGGGGACTGCTGTGTCTCGTTCAGCCAGTATAGGACCACGTCTGGGAGAAATTTCGAGTCAATCGGTCCAAACACCTGGAAGCTATTGAAAAAATCGGCCGACGTTTTCATGAAAAAGGCCATTTTTTCTTTAAAATATTCGCCAAAAATACAAATTTCACCCGAATCCAATGGGGACTGCTGTGTCTCGTTCAGCCAGTATAGGACCACGTCTGGGAGAAATTTCGAGTCAATCGGTCCAAAGACCTGGAAGCTATTGAAAAAATCGGCCAACGTTTTCATGAAAAAGGCCATTTTTTTCTTTAAAATATTCACCAAAAATACAAATTCCACCGGAATCCAACCAAAACCGGCGAGCCTCATTCCACCAGTGAGGAGGACATGCATGTGCAATTTCGAGTCAATCGGTCAAAAGACGACCGTAACCTTAACCCTAGCCCCATACCCCTAACCCTAGCCCCATAACCCTAACCCTAACCCTAAACCTAGCCTCAGCCTTAAGCCAGCCTCATGAAACATTGTCCCTCTCACTAAAATATTCGCCAAAAATACAAATTTCACCCGAATCCAATGGGGACTGCTGTGTCTCGTTCAGCCAGTATAGGACCACGTCTGGGAGAAATTTCGAGTCAATCGGTCCAAACACCTGGAAGCTATTGAAAAAATCGGCCGACGTTTTCATGAAAAAGGCCATTTTTTCTTTAAAATATTCGCCAAAAATACAAATTTCACCCGAATCCAATGGGGACTGCTGTGTCTCGTTCAGCCAGTATAGGACCACGTCTGGGAGAAATTTCGAGTCAATCGGTCCAAAGACCTGGAAGCTATTGAAAAAATCGGCCGACGTTTTCATGAAAAAGGCCATTTTTTTCTTTAAAATATTCACCAAAATTACAAATTCCACCGGAATCCAACCAAAACCGGCGAGCCTCATTCCACCAGTGAGGAGGACATGCATGTGCAATTTCGAGTCAATCGGTCAAAAGACGACCGTAACCCTAACCCTAGCCCCATAACCCTAACCCTAACCCTAACCCTAGCCTCAGCCTTAAGCCAGCCTCATGAAACATTGTCCCTCTCACTAAAATATTCGCCAAAAATACAAATTTCACCCGAATCCAATGGGGACTGCTGTGTCTCGTTCAGCCAGTATAGGACCACGTCTGGGAGAAATTTCGAGTCAATCGGTCCAAAGACCTGGAAGCTATTGAAAAAATCGGCCGACGTTTTCATGAAAAAGGCCATTTTTTCTTTAAAATATTCGCCAAAAATACAAATTTCACCCGAATCCAATGGGGACTGCTGTGTCTCGTTCAGCCAGTATAGGACCACGTCTGGGAGAAATTTCGAGTCAATCGGTCCAAAGACCTGGAAGCTATTGAAAAAATCGGCCGACGTTTTCATGAAAAAGGCCATTTTTTTCTTTAAAATATTCACCAAAATTACAAATTCCACCGGAATCCAACCAAAACCGGCGAGCCTCATTCCACCAGTGAGGAGGACATGCATGTGCAATTTCGAGTCAATCGGTCAAAAGACGACCGTAACCCTAACCCTAGCCCCATAACCCTAACCCTAACCCTAACCCTAGCCTCAGCCTTAAGCCAGCCTCATGAAACATTGTCCCTCTCACTAAAATATTCGCCAAAAATACAAATTTCACCCGAATCCAATGGGGACTGCTGTGTCTCGTTCAGCCAGTATAGGACCACGTCTGGGAGAAATTTCGAGTCAATCGGTCCAAAGACCTGGAAGCTATTGAAAAAATCGGCCGACGTTTTCATGAAAAAGGCCATTTTTTCTTTAAAATATTCGCCAAAAATACAAATTTCACCCGAATCCAATGGGGACTGCTGTGTCTCGTTCAGCCAGTATAGGACCACGTCTGGGAGAAATTTCGAGTCAATCGGTCCAAACACCTGGAAGCTATTGAAAAAATCGGCCGACGTTTTCATGAAAAAGGCCATTTTTTTCTTTAAAATATTCACCAAAAATACAAATTCCACCGGAATCCAACCAAAACCGGCGAGCCTCATTCCACTAGTGAGGAGGACATGCGTGTGCAATTTCGAGTCAATCGGTCAAAAGACGACCGTAACCCTAACCCTAGCCCCATAACCCTAACCCTAGCCCCATAACCCTAACCCTAACCCTAACCCTAACCCTAGCCTCAGCCTTAAGCCAGCCTCATGAAACATTGTCCCTCTCACTAAAATATTCGCCAAAAATACAAATTTCACCCGAATCCAATGGGGACTGCTGTGTCTCGTTCAGCCAGTATAGGACCACGTCTGGGAGAAATTTCGAGTCAATCGGTCCAAACACCTGGAAGCTATTGAAAAAATCGGCCGACGTTTTCATGAAAAAGGCCATTTTTTCTTTAAAATATTCGCCAAAAATACAAATTTCACCCGAATCCAATGGGGACTGCTGTGTCTCGTTCAGCCAGTATAGGACCACGTCTGGGAGAAATTTCGAGTCAATCGGTCCAAACACCTGGAAGCTATTGAAAAAATCGGCCGACGTTTTCATGAAAAAGGCCATTTTTTTCTTTAAAATATTCACCAAAAATACAAATTCCACCGGAATCCAACCAAAACCGGCGAGCCTCATTCCACCAGTGAGGAGGACATGCGTGTGCAATTTCGAGTCAATCGGTCAAAAGACGACCGTAACCCTAACCCTAGCCCCATAACCCTAACCCTAGCCCCATAACCCTAACCCTAACCCTAACCCTAACCCTAGCCTCAGCCTTAAGCCAGCCTCATGAAACATTGTCCCTCTCACTAAAATATTCGCCAAAAATACAAATTTCACCCGAATCCAATGGGGACTGCTGTGTCTCGTTCAGCCAGTATAGGACCACGTCTGGGAGAAATTTCGAGTCAATCGGTCCAAAGACCTGGAAGCTATTGAAAAAATCGGCCGACGTTTTCATGAAAAAGGCCATTTTTTCTTTAAAATATTCGCCAAAAATACAAATTTCACCCGAATCCAATGGGGACTGCTGTGTCTCGTTCAGCCAGTATAGGACCACGTCTGGGAGAAATTTCGAGTCAATCGGTCCAAAGACCTGGAAGCTATTGAAAAAATCGGCCGACGTTTTCATGAAAAAGGCCATTTTTTTCTTTAAAATATTCACCAAAATTACAAATTCCACCGGAATCCAACCAAAACCGGCGAGCCTCATTCCACCAGTGAGGAGGACATGCATGTGCAATTTCGAGTCAATCGGTCAAAAGACGACCGTAACCCTAACCCTAGCCCCATAACCCTAACCCTAACCCTAACCCTAGCCTCAGCCTTAAGCCAGCCTCATGAAACATTGTCCCTCTCACTAAAATATTCGCCAAAAATACAAATTTCACCCGAATCCAATGGGGACTGCTGTGTCTCGTTCAGCCAGTATAGGACCACGTCTGGGAGAAATTTCGAGTCAATCGGTCCAAAGACCTGGAAGCTATTGAAAAAATCGGCCGACGTTTTCATGAAAAAGGCCATTTTTTCTTTAAAATATTCGCCAAAAATACAAATTTCACCCGAATCCAATGGGGACTGCTGTGTCTCGTTCAGCCAGTATAGGACCACGTCTGGGAGAAATTTCGAGTCAATCGGTCCAAACACCTGGAAGCTATTGAAAAAATCGGCCGACGTTTTCATGAAAAAGGCCATTTTTTTCTTTAAAATATTCACCAAAAATACAAATTCCACCGGAATCCAACCAAAACCGGCGAGCCTCATTCCACTAGTGAGGAGGACATGCGTGTGCAATTTCGAGTCAATCGGTCAAAAGACGACCGTAACCCTAACCCTAGCCCCATAACCCTAACCCTAGCCCCATAACCCTAACCCTAACCCTAACCCTAACCCTAGCCTCAGCCTTAAGCCAGCCTCATGAAACATTGTCCCTCTCACTAAAATATTCGCCAAAAATACAAATTTCACCCGAATCCAATGGGGACTGCTGTGTCTCGTTCAGCCAGTATAGGACCACGTCTGGGAGAAATTTCGAGTCAATCGGTCCAAACACCTGGAAGCTATTGAAAAAATCGGCCGACGTTTTCATGAAAAAGGCCATTTTTTCTTTAAAATATTCGCCAAAAATACAAATTTCACCCGAATCCAATGGGGACTGCTGTGTCTCGTTCAGCCAGTATAGGACCACGTCTGGGAGAAATTTCGAGTCAATCGGTCCAAACACCTGGAAGCTATTGAAAAAATCGGCCGACGTTTTCATGAAAAAGGCCATTTTTTTCTTTAAAATATTCACCAAAAATACAAATTCCACCGGAATCCAACCAAAACCGGCGAGCCTCATTCCACCAGTGAGGAGGACATGCGTGTGCAATTTCGAGTCAATCGGTCAAAAGACGACCGTAACCCTAACCCTAGCCCCATAACCCTAACCCTAGCCCCATAACCCTAACCCTAACCCTAACCCTAACCCTAGCCTCAGCCTTAAGCCAGCCTCATGAAACATTGTCCCTCTCACTAAAATATTCGCCAAAAATACAAATTTCACCCGAATCCAATGGGGACTGCTGTGTCTCGTTCAGCCAGTATAGGACCACGTCTGGGAGAAATTTCGAGTCAATCGGTCCAAACACCTGGAAGCTATTGAAAAAATCGGCCGACGTTTTCATGAAAAAGGCCATTTTTTCTTTAAAATATTCGCCAAAAATACAAATTTCACCCGAATCCAATGGGGACTGCTGTGTCTCGTTCAGCCAGTATAGGACCACGTCTGGGAGAAATTTCGAGTCAATCGGTCCAAAGACCTGGAAGCTATTGAAAAAATCGGCCAACGTTTTCATGAAAAAGGCCATTTTTTTCTTTAAAATATTCACCAAAAATACAAATTCCACCGGAATCCAACCAAAACCGGCGAGCCTCATTCCACCAGTGAGGAGGACATGCATGTGCAATTTCGAGTCAATCGGTCAAAAGACGACCGTAACCCTAACCCTAGCCCCATAACCCTAACCCTAGCCCCATAACCCTAACCCTAACCCTAACCCTAGCCTCAGCCTTAAGCCAGCCTCATGAAACATTGTCCCTCTCACTAAAATATTCGCCAAAAATACAAATTTCACCCGAATCCAATGGGGACTGCTGTGTCTCGTTCAGCCAGTATAGGACCACGTCTGGGAGAAATTTCGAGTCAATCGGTCCAAACACCTGGAAGCTATTGAAAAAATCGGCCGACGTTTTCATGAAAAAGGCCATTTTTTCTTTAAAATATTCGCCAAAAATACAAATTTCACCCGAATCCAATGGGGACTGCTGTGTCTCGTTCAGCCAGTATAGGACCACGTCTGGGAGAAATTTCGAGTCAATCGGTCCAAAGACCTGGAAGCTATTGAAAAAATCGGCCGACGTTTTCATGAAAAAGGCCATTTTTTTCTTTAAAATATTCACCAAAATTACAAATTCCACCGGAATCCAACCAAAACCGGCGAGCCTCATTCCACCAGTGAGGAGGACATGCATGTGCAATTTCGAGTCAATCGGTCAAAAGACGACCGTAACCCTAACCCTAGCCCCATAACCCTAACCCTAACCCTAACCCTAGCCTCAGCCTTAAGCCAGCCTCATGAAACATTGTCCCTCTCACTAAAATATTCGCCAAAAATACAAATTTCACCCGAATCCAATGGGGACTGCTGTGTCTCGTTCAGCCAGTATAGGACCACGTCTGGGAGAAATTTCGAGTCAATCGGTCCAAACACCTGGAAGCTATTGAAAAAATCGGCCGACGTTTTCATGAAAAAGGCCATTTTTTTCTTTAAAATATTCACCAAAAATACAAATTCCACCGGAATCCAACCAAAACCGGCGAGCCTCATTCCACCAGTGAGGAGGACATGCGTGTGCAATTTCGAGTCAATCGGTCAAAAGACGACCGTAACCCTAACCCTAGCCCCATAACCCTAACCCTAGCCCCATAACCCTAACCCTAACCCTAACCCTAACCCTAGCCTCAGCCTTAAGCCAGCCTCATGAAACATTGTCCCTCTCACTAAAATATTCGCCAAAAATACAAATTTCACCCGAATCCAATGGGGACTGCTGTGTCTCGTTCAGCCAGTATAGGACCACGTCTGGGAGAAATTTCGAGTCAATCGGTCCAAACACCTGGAAGCTATTGAAAAAATCGGCCGACGTTTTCATGAAAAAGGCCATTTTTTCTTTAAAATATTCGCCAAAAATACAAATTTCACCCGAATCCAATGGGGACTGCTGTGTCTCGTTCAGCCAGTATAGGACCACGTCTGGGAGAAATTTCGAGTCAATCGGTCCAAAGACCTGGAAGCTATTGAAAAAATCGGCCGACGTTTTCATGAAAAAGGCCATTTTTTTCTTTAAAATATTCACCAAAATTACAAATTCCACCGGAATCCAACCAAAACCGGCGAGCCTCATTCCACCAGTGAGGAGGACATGCATGTGCAATTTCGAGTCAATCGGTCAAAAGACGACCGTAACCCTAACCCTAGCCCCATAACCCTAACCCTAACCCTAACCCTAGCCTCAGCCTTAAGCCAGCCTCATGAAACATTGTCCCTCTCACTAAAATATTCGCCAAAAATACAAATTTCACCCGAATCCAATGGGGACTGCTGTGTCTCGTTCAGCCAGTATAGGACCACGTCTGGGAGAAATTTCGAGTCAATCGGTCCAAACACCTGGAAGCTATTGAAAAAATCGGCAGACGTTTTCATGAAAAAGGCCATTTTTTCTTTAAAATATTCGCCAAAAATACAAATTTCACCCGAATCCAATGGGGACTGCTGTGTCTCGTTCAGCCAGTATAGGACCACGTCTGGGAGAAATTTCGAGTCAATCGGTCCAAACACCTGGAAGCTATTGAAAAAATCGGCCGACGTTTTCATGAAAAAGGCCATTTTTTTCTTTAAAATATTCACCAAAAATACAAATTCCACCGGAATCCAACCAAAACCGGCGAGCCTCATTCCACCAGTGAGGAGGACATGCGTGTGCAATTTCGAGTCAATCGGTCAAAAGACGACCGTAACCCTAACCCTAGCCCCATAACCCTAACCCTAACCCTAACCCTAGCCTCAGCCTTAAGCCAGCCTCATGAAACATTGTCCCTCTCACTAAAATATTCGCCAAAAATACAAATTTCACCCGAATCCAATGGGGACTGCTGTGTCTCGTTCAGCCAGTATAGGACCACGTCTGGGAGAAATTTCGAGTCAATCGGTCCAAACACCTGGAAGCTATTGAAAAAATCGGCCGACGTTTTCATGAAAAAGGCCATTTTTTTCTTTAAAATATTCACCAAAAATACAAATTCCACCGGAATCCAACCAAAACCGGCGAGCCTCATTCCACCAGTGAGGAGGACATGCGTGTGCAATTTCGAGTCAATCGGTCAAAAGACGACCGTAACCCTAACCCTAGCCCCATAACCCTAACCCTAGCCCCATAACCCTAACCCTAACCCTAACCCTAGCCTCAGCCTTAAGCCAGCCTCATGAAACATTGTCCCTCTCACTAAAATATTCGCCAAAAATACAAATTTCACCCGAATCCAATGGGGACTGCTGTGTCTCGTTCAGCCAGTATAGGACCACGTCTGGGAGAAATTTCGAGTCAATCGGTCCAAAGACCTGGAAGCTATTGAAAAAATCGGCCAACGTTTTCATGAAAAAGGCCATTTTTTCTTTAAAATATTCGCCAAAAATACAAATTTCACCCGAATCCAATGGAGACTGCTGTGTCTCGTTCAGCCAGTATAGGACCACGTCTGGGAGAAATTTCGAGTCAATCGGTCCAAACACCTGGAAGCTATTGAAAAAATCGGCCGACGTTTTCATGAAAAAGGCCATTTTTTCTTTAAAATATTCACCAAAAATACAAATTCCACCGGAATCCAACCAAAACCGGCGAGCCTCATTCCACCAGTGAGGAGGACATGCGTGTGCAATTTCGAGTCAATCGGTCAAAAGACGACCGTAACCCTAACCCTAGCCCCATAAGCCTAACCCTAGCCCCATAACCCTAACCCTAACCCTAACCCTAGCCTCAGCCTTAAGCCAGCCTCATGAAACATTGTCCCTCTCACTAAAATATTCGCCAAAAATACAAATTTCACCCGAATCCAATGGGGACTGCTGTGTCTCGTTCAGCCAGTATAGGACCACGTCTGGGAGAAATTTCGAGTGAATCGGTCCAAAGACCTGGAAGCTATTGAAAAAATCGGCCAACGTTTTCATGAAAAAGGCCATTTTTTCTTTAAAATATTCGCCAAAAATACAAATTTCACCCGAATCCAATGGAGACTGCTGTGTCTCGTTCAGCCAGTATAGGACCACGTCTGGGAGAAATTTCGAGTCAATCGGTCCAAACACCTGGAAGCTATTGAAAAAATCGGCCGACGTTTTCATGAAAAAGGCCATTTTTTTCTTTAAAATATTCACCAAAAATACAAATTCCACCGGAATCCAACCAAAACCGGCGAGCCTCATTCCACCAGTGAGGAGGACATGCATGTGCAATTTCGAGTCAATCGGTCAAAAGACGACCGTAACCCTAACCCTAGCCCCATAACCCTAACCCTAGCCCCATAACCCTAACCCTAACCCTAACCCTAGCCTCAGCCTTAAGCCAGCCTCATGAAACATTGTCCCTCTCACTAAAATATTCGCCAAAAATACAAATTTCACCCGAATCCAATGGGGACTGCTGTGTCTCGTTCAGCCAGTATAGGACCACGTCTGGGAGAAATTTCGAGTCAATCGGTCCAAACACCTGGAAGCTATTGAAAAAATCGGCCGACGTTTTCATGAAAAAGGCCATTTTTTTCTTTAAAATATTCACCAAAAATACAAATTCCACCGGAATCCAACCAAAACCGGCGAGCCTCATTCCACCAGTGAGGAGGACATGCGTGTGCAATTTCGAGTCAATCGGTCAAAAGACGACCGTAACCCTAACCCTAGCCCCATAACCCTAACCCTAACCCTAACCCTAGCCTCAGCCTTAAGCGAGCCTCATGAAACATTGTCCCTCTCACTAAAATATTCGCCAAAAATACAAATTTCACCCGAATCCAATGGGGACTGCTGTGTCTCGTTCAGCCAGTATAGGACCACGTCTGGGAGAAATTTCGAGTGAATCGGTCCAAAGACCTGGAAGCTATTGAAAAAATCGGCCGACGTTTTCATGAAAAAGGCCATTTTTTTCTTTAAAATATTCACCAAAAATACAAATTCCACCGGAATCCAACCAAAACCGGCGAGCCTCATTCCACCAGTGAGGAGGACATGCATGTGCAATTTCGAGTCAATCGGTCAAAAGACGACCGTAACCCTAACCCTAACCCTAACCCTAACCCTAGCCTCAGCCTTAAGCCAGCCTCATGAAACATTGTCCCTCTCACTAAAATATTCGCCAAAAATACAAATTTCACCCGAATCCAATGGGGACTGCTGTGTCTCGTTCAGCCAGTATAGGACCACGTCTGGGAGAAATTTCGAGTCAATCGGTCCAAACACCTGGAAGCTATTGAAAAAATCGGCCGACGTTTTCATGAAAAAGGCCATTTTTTTCTTTAAAATATTCACCAAAAATACAAATTCCACCAGAATCCAACCAAAACCGGCGAGCCTCATTCCACCAGTGAGGAGGACATGCGTGTGCAATTTCGAGTCAATCGGTCAAAAGACGACCGTAACCCTAACCCTAGCCCCATAACCCTAACCCTAACCCTAACCCTAGCCTCAGCCTTAAGCCAGCCTCATGAAACATTGTCCCTCTCACTAAAATATTCGCCAAAAATACAAATTTCACCCGAATCCAATGGGGACTGCTGTGTCTCGTTCAGCCAGTATAGGACCACGTCTGGGAGAAATTTCGAGTGAATCGGTCCAAAGACCTGGAAGCTATTGAAAAAATCGGCCGACGTTTTCATGAAAAAGGCCATTTTTTCTTTAAAATATTCGCCAAAAATACAAATTTCACCCGAATCCAATGGGGACTGCTGTGTCTCGTTCAGCCAGTATAGGACCACGTCTGGGAGAAATTTCGAGTGAATCGGTCCAAACACCTGGAAGCTATTGAAAAAATCGGCCGACGTTTTCATGAAAAAGGCCATTTTTTTCTTTAAAATATTCACCAAAAATACAAATTCCACCGGAATCCAACCAAAACCGGCGAGCCTCATTCCACCAGTGAGGAGGACATGCGTGTGCAATTTCGAGTCAATCGGTCAAAAGACGACCGTAACCCTAACCCTAGCCCCATAACCCTAACCCTAACCCTAGCCTCAGCCTTAAGCGAGCCTCATGAAACATTGTCCCTCTCACTAAAATATTCGCCAAAAATACAAATTTCACCCGAATCCAATGGGGACTGCTGTGTCTCGTTCAGCCAGTATAGGACCACGTCTGGGAGAAATTTCGAGTGAATCGGTCCAAAGACCTGGAAGCTATTGAAAAAATCGGCCGACGTTTTCATGAAAAAGGCCATTTTTTTCTTTAAAATATTCACCAAAAATACAAATTCCACCGGAATCCAACCAAAACCGGCGAGCCTCATTCCACCAGTGAGGAGGACATGCATGTGCAATTTCGAGTCAATCGGTCAAAAGACGACCGTAACCCTAACCCTAACCCTAACCCTAGCCTCAGCCTTAAGCCAGCCTCATGAAACATTGTCCCTCTCACTAAAATATTCGCCAAAAATACAAATTTCACCCGAATCCAATGGGGACTGCTGTGTCTCGTTCAGCCAGTATAGGACCACGTCTGGGAGAAATTTCGAGTCAATCGGTCCAAACACCTGGAAGCTATTGAAAAAATCGGCCGACGTTTTCATGAAAAAGGCCATTTTTTTCTTTAAAATATTCACCAAAAATACAAATTCCACCGGAATCCAACCAAAACCGGCGAGCCTCATTCCACCAGTGAGGAGGACATGCGTGTGCAATTTCGAGTCAATCGGTCAAAAGACGACCGTAACCCTAACCCTAGCCCCATAACCCTAACCCTAGCCCCATAACCCTAACCCTAACCCTAACCCTAGCCTCAGCCTTAAGCCAGCCTCATGAAACATTGTCCCTCTCACTAAAATATTCGCCAAAAATACAAATTTCACCCGAATCCAATGGGGACTGCTGTGTCTCGTTCAGCCAGTATAGGACCACGTCTGGGAGAAATTTCGAGTCAATCGGTCCAAAGACCTGGAAGCTATTGAAAAAATCGGCCAACGTTTTCATGAAAAAGGCCATTTTTTCTTTAAAATATTCGCCAAAAATACAAATTTCACCCGAATCCAATGGAGACTGCTGTGTCTCGTTCAGCCAGTATAGGACCACGTCTGGGAGAAATTTCGAGTCAATCGGTCCAAACACCTGGAAGCTATTGAAAAAATCGGCCGACGTTTTCATGAAAAAGGCCATTTTTTCTTTAAAATATTCACCAAAAATACAAATTCCACCGGAATCCAACCAAAACCGGCGAGCCTCATTCCACCAGTGAGGAGGACATGCGTGTGCAATTTCGAGTCAATCGGTCAAAAGACGACCGTAACCCTAACCCTAGCCCCATAAGCCTAACCCTAGCCCCATAACCCTAACCCTAACCCTAACCCTAGCCTCAGCCTTAAGCCAGCCTCATGAAACATTGTCCCTCTCACTAAAATATTCGCCAAAAATACAAATTTCACCCGAATCCAATGGGGACTGCTGTGTCTCGTTCAGCCAGTATAGGACCACGTCTGGGAGAAATTTCGAGTGAATCGGTCCAAAGACCTGGAAGCTATTGAAAAAATCGGCCAACGTTTTCATGAAAAAGGCCATTTTTTCTTTAAAATATTCGCCAAAAATACAAATTTCACCCGAATCCAATGGAGACTGCTGTGTCTCGTTCAGCCAGTATAGGACCACGTCTGGGAGAAATTTCGAGTCAATCGGTCCAAACACCTGGAAGCTATTGAAAAAATCGGCCGACGTTTTCATGAAAAAGGCCATTTTTTTCTTTAAAATATTCACCAAAAATACAAATTCCACCGGAATCCAACCAAAACCGGCGAGCCTCATTCCACCAGTGAGGAGGACATGCATGTGCAATTTCGAGTCAATCGGTCAAAAGACGACCGTAACCCTAACCCTAGCCCCATAACCCTAACCCTAGCCCCATAACCCTAACCCTAACCCTAACCCTAGCCTCAGCCTTAAGCCAGCCTCATGAAACATTGTCCCTCTCACTAAAATATTCGCCAAAAATACAAATTTCACCCGAATCCAATGGGGACTGCTGTGTCTCGTTCAGCCAGTATAGGACCACGTCTGGGAGAAATTTCGAGTCAATCGGTCCAAACACCTGGAAGCTATTGAAAAAATCGGCCGACGTTTTCATGAAAAAGGCCATTTTTTTCTTTAAAATATTCACCAAAAATACAAATTCCACCGGAATCCAACCAAAACCGGCGAGCCTCATTCCACCAGTGAGGAGGACATGCGTGTGCAATTTCGAGTCAATCGGTCAAAAGACGACCGTAACCCTAACCCTAGCCCCATAACCCTAACCCTAACCCTAACCCTAGCCTCAGCCTTAAGCGAGCCTCATGAAACATTGTCCCTCTCACTAAAATATTCGCCAAAAATACAAATTTCACCCGAATCCAATGGGGACTGCTGTGTCTCGTTCAGCCAGTATAGGACCACGTCTGGGAGAAATTTCGAGTGAATCGGTCCAAAGACCTGGAAGCTATTGAAAAAATCGGCCGACGTTTTCATGAAAAAGGCCATTTTTTTCTTTAAAATATTCACCAAAAATACAAATTCCACCGGAATCCAACCAAAACCGGCGAGCCTCATTCCACCAGTGAGGAGGACATGCATGTGCAATTTCGAGTCAATCGGTCAAAAGACGACCGTAACCCTAACCCTAACCCTAACCCTAACCCTAGCCTCAGCCTTAAGCCAGCCTCATGAAACATTGTCCCTCTCACTAAAATATTCGCCAAAAATACAAATTTCACCCGAATCCAATGGGGACTGCTGTGTCTCGTTCAGCCAGTATAGGACCACGTCTGGGAGAAATTTCGAGTCAATCGGTCCAAACACCTGGAAGCTATTGAAAAAATCGGCCGACGTTTTCATGAAAAAGGCCATTTTTTTCTTTAAAATATTCACCAAAAATACAAATTCCACCAGAATCCAACCAAAACCGGCGAGCCTCATTCCACCAGTGAGGAGGACATGCGTGTGCAATTTCGAGTCAATCGGTCAAAAGACGACCGTAACCCTAACCCTAGCCCCATAACCCTAACCCTAACCCTAACCCTAGCCTCAGCCTTAAGCCAGCCTCATGAAACATTGTCCCTCTCACTAAAATATTCGCCAAAAATACAAATTTCACCCGAATCCAATGGGGACTGCTGTGTCTCGTTCAGCCAGTATAGGACCACGTCTGGGAGAAATTTCGAGTGAATCGGTCCAAAGACCTGGAAGCTATTGAAAAAATCGGCCGACGTTTTCATGAAAAAGGCCATTTTTTCTTTAAAATATTCGCCAAAAATACAAATTTCACCCGAATCCAATGGGGACTGCTGTGTCTCGTTCAGCCAGTATAGGACCACGTCTGGGAGAAATTTCGAGTGAATCGGTCCAAACACCTGGAAGCTATTGAAAAAATCGGCCGACGTTTTCATGAAAAAGGCCATTTTTTTCTTTAAAATATTCACCAAAAATACAAATTCCACCGGAATCCAACCAAAACCGGCGAGCCTCATTCCACCAGTGAGGAGGACATGCGTGTGCAATTTCGAGTCAATCGGTCAAAAGACGACCGTAACCCTAACCCTAGCCCCATAACCCTAACCCTAACCCTAGCCTCAGCCTTAAGCGAGCCTCATGAAACATTGTCCCTCTCACTAAAATATTCGCCAAAAATACAAATTTCACCCGAATCCAATGGGGACTGCTGTGTCTCGTTCAGCCAGTATAGGACCACGTCTGGGAGAAATTTCGAGTGAATCGGTCCAAAGACCTGGAAGCTATTGAAAAAATCGGCCGACGTTTTCATGAAAAAGGCCATTTTTTTCTTTAAAATATTCACCAAAAATACAAATTCCACCGGAATCCAACCAAAACCGGCGAGCCTCATTCCACCAGTGAGGAGGACATGCATGTGCAATTTCGAGTCAATCGGTCAAAAGACGACCGTAACCCTAACCCTAACCCTAACCCTAGCCTCAGCCTTAAGCCAGCCTCATGAAACATTGTCCCTCTCACTAAAATATTCGCCAAAAATACAAATTTCACCCGAATCCAATGGGGACTGCTGTGTCTCGTTCAGCCAGTATAGGACCACGTCTGGGAGAAATTTCGAGTCAATCGGTCCAAACACCTGGAAGCTATTGAAAAAATCGGCCGACGTTTTCATGAAAAAGGCCATTTTTTTCTTTAAAATATTCACCAAAAATACAAATTCCACCAGAATCCAACCAAAACCGGCGAGCCTCATTCCACCAGTGAGGAGGACATGCGTGTGCAATTTCGAGTCAATCGGTCAAAAGACGACCGTAACCCTAACCCTAGCCCCATAACCCTAACCCTAACCCTAACCCTAGCCTCAGCCTTAAGCCAGCCTCATGAAACATTGTCCCTCTCACTAAAATATTCGCCAAAAATACAAATTTCACCCGAATCCAATGGGGACTGCTGTGTCTCGTTCAGCCAGTATAGGACCACGTCTGGGAGAAATTTCGAGTGAATCGGTCCAAAGACCTGGAAGCTATTGAAAAAATCGGCCGACGTTTTCATGAAAAAGGCCATTTTTTCTTTAAAATATTCGCCAAAAATACAAATTTCACCCGAATCCAATGGGGACTGCTGTGTCTCGTTCAGCCAGTATAGGACCACGTCTGGGAGAAATTTCGAGTCAATCGGTCCAAACACCTGGAAGCTATTGAAAAAATCGGCCGACGTTTTCATGAAAAAGGCCATTTTTTTCTTTAAAATATTCACCAAAAATACAAATTCCACCGGAATCCAACCAAAACCGGCGAGCCTCATTCCACCAGTGAGGAGGACATGCATGTGCAATTTCGAGTCAATCGGTCAAAAGACGACCGTAACCCTAACCCTAGCCCCATAACCCTAACCCTAGCCCCATAACCCTAACCCTAACCCTAACCCTAGCCTCAGCCTTAAGCCAGCCTCATGAAACATTGTCCCTCTCACTAAAATATTCGCCAAAAATACAAATTTCACCCGAATCCAATGGGGACTGCTGTGTCTCGTTCAGCCAGTATAGGACCACGTCTGGGAGAAATTTCGAGTCAATCGGTCCAAAGACCTGGAAGCTATTGAAAAAATCGGCCGACGTTTTCATGAAAAAGGCCATTTTTTCTTTAAAATATTCGCCAAAAATACAAATTTCACCCGAATCCAATGGGGACTGCTGTGTCTCGTTCAGCCAGTATAGGACCACGTCTGGGAGAAATTTCGAGTCAATCGGTCCAAACACCTGGAAGCTATTGAAAAAATCGGCCGCCGTTTTCATGAAAAAGGCCATTTTTTTCTTTAAAATATTCACCAAAATTACAAATTCCACCGGAATCCAACCAAAACCGGCGAGCCTCATTCCACCAGTGAGGAGGACATGCGTGTGCAATTTCGAGTCAATCGGTCAAAAGACGACCGTAACCCTAACCCTAGCCCCATAACCCTAACCCTAGCCCCATAACCCTAACCCTAGCCCTAACCCTAGCCTCAGCCTTAAGCCAGCCTCATGAAACATTGTCCCTCTCACTAAAATATTCGCCAAAAATACAAATTTCACCCGAATCCAATGGGGACTGCTGTGTCTCGTTCAGCCAGTATAGGACCACGTCTGGGAGAAATTTCGAGTCAATCGGTCCAAACACCTGGAAGCTATTGAAAAAATCGGCCGACGTTTTCATGAAAAAGGCCATTTTTTTCTTTAAAATATTCACCAAAATTACAAATTCCACCGGAATCCAACCAAAATCGGCGAGCCTCATTCCACCAGTGAGGAGGACATGCGTGTGCAATTTCGAGTCAATCGGTCAAAAGACGACCGTAACCCTAACCCTAGCCCCATAACCCTAACCCTAACCCTAACCCTAGCCTCAGCCTTAAGCGAGCCTCATGAAACATTGTCCCTCTCACTAAAATATTCGCCAAAAATACAAATTTCACCCGAATCCAATGGGGACTGCTGTGTCTCGTTCAGCCAGTATAGGACCACGTCTGGGAGAAATTTCGAGTGAATCGGTCCAAAGACCTGGAAGCTATTGAAAAAATCGGCCGACGTTTTCATGAAAAAGGCCATTTTTTTCTTTAAAATATTCACCAAAAATACAAATTCCACCGGAATCCAACCAAAACCGGCGAGCCTCATTCCACCAGTGAGGAGGACATGCATGTGCAATTTCGAGTCAATCGGTCAAAAGACGACCGTAACCCTAACCCTAACCCTAACCCTAACCCTAGCCTCAGCCTTAAGCCAGCCTCATGAAACATTGTCCCTCTCACTAAAATATTCGCCAAAAATACAAATTTCACCCGAATCCAATGGGGACTGCTGTGTCTCGTTCAGCCAGTATAGGACCACGTCTGGGAGAAATTTCGAGTCAATCAGTCCAAAGACCTGGAAGCTATTGAAAAAATCGGCCGACGTTTTCATGAAAAAGGCCATTTTTTCTTTAAAATATTCGCCAAAAATACAAATTTCACCCGAATCCAATGGGGACTGCTGTGTCTCGTTCAGCCAGTATAGGACCACGTCTGGGAGAAATTTCGAGTCAATCGGTCCAAACACCTGGAAGCTATTGAAAAAATCGGCCGACGTTTTCATGAAAAAGGCCATTTTTTTCTTTAAAATATTCACCAAAAATACAAATTCCACCAGAATCCAACCAAAACCGGCGAGCCTCATTCCACCAGTGAGGAGGACATGCGTGTGCAATTTCGAGTCAATCGGTCAAAAGACGACCGTAACCCTAACCCTAGCCCCATAACCCTAACCCTAGCCCCATAACCCTAACCCTAACCCTAACCCTAGCCTCAGCCTTAAGCCAGCCTCATGAAACATTGTCCCTCTCACTAAAATATTCGCCAAAAATACAAATTTCACCCGAATCCAATGGGGACTGCTGTGTCTCGTTCAGCCAGTATAGGACCACGTCTGGGAGAAATTTCGAGTCAATCAGTCCAAAGACCTGGAAGCTATTGAAAAAATCGGCCGACGTTTTCATGAAAAAGGCCATTTTTTCTTTAAAATATTCGCCAAAAATACAAATTTCACCCGAATCCAATGGGGACTGCTGTGTCTCGTTCAGCCAGTATAGGACCACGTCTGGGAGAAATTTCGAGTCAATCGGTCCAAAGACCTGGAAGCTATTGAAAAAATCGGCCAACGTTTTCATGAAAAAGGCCATTTTTTTCTTTAAAATATTCACCAAAAATACAAATTCCACCAGAATCCAACCAAAACCGGCGAGCCTCATTCCACCAGTGAGGAGGACATGCGTGTGCAATTTCGAGTCAATCGGTCAAAAGACGACCGTAACCCTAACCCTAGCCCCATAACCCTAACCCTAACCCTAACCCTAGCCTCAGCCTTAAGCCAGCCTCATGAAACATTGTCCCTCTCACTAAAATATTCGCCAAAAATACAAATTTCACCCGAATCCAATGGGGACTGCTGTGTCTCGTTCAGCCAGTATAGGACCACGTCTGGGAGAAATTTCGAGTCAATCGGTCCAAAGACCTGGAAGCTATTGAAAAAATCGGCCGACGTTTTCATGAAAAAGGCCATTTTTTCTTTAAAATATTCGCCAAAAATACAAATTTCACCCGAATCCAATGGGGACTGCTGTGTCTCGTTCAGCCAGTATAGGACCACGTCTGGGAGAAATTTCGAGTCAATCGGTCCAAACACCTGGAAGCTATTGAAAAAATCGGCCGACGTTTTCATGAAAAAGGCCATTTTTTTCTTTAAAATATTCACCAAAAATACAAATTCCACCGGAATCCAACCAAAACCGGCGAGCCTCATTCCACCAGTGAGGAGGACATGCGTGTGCAATTTCGAGTCAATCGGTCAAAAGACGACCGTAACCCTAACCCTAGCCCCATAACCCTAACCCTAGCCCCATAACCCTAACCCTAACCCTAACCCTAGCCTCAGCCTTAAGCCAGCCTCATGAAACATTGTCCCTCTCACTAAAATATTCGCCAAAAATACAAATTTCACCCGAATCCAATGGGGACTGCTGTGTCTCGTTCAGCCAGTATAGGACCACGTCTGGGAGAAATTTCGAGTCAATCGGTCCAAACACCTGGAAGCTATTGAAAAAATCGGCCGACGTTTTCATGAAAAAGGCCATTTTTTTCTTTAAAATATTCACCAAAAATACAAATTCCACCGGAATCCAACCAAAACCGGCGAGCCTCATTCCACCAGTGAGGAGGACATGCGTGTGCAATTTCGAGTCAATCGGTCAAAAGACGACCGTAACCCTAACCCTAGCCCCATAACCCTAACCCTAACCCTAACCCTAGCCTCAGCCTTAAGCCAGCCTCATGAAACATTGTCCCTCTCACTAAAATATTCGCCAAAAATACAAATTTCACCCGAATCCAATGGGGACTGCTGTGTCTCGTTCAGCCAGTATAGGACCACGTCTGGGAGAAATTTCGAGTCAATCGGTCCAAAGACCTGGAAGCTATTGAAAAAATCGGCCGACGTTTTCATGAAAAAGGCCATTTTTTCTTTAAAATATTCGCCAAAAATACAAATTTCACCCGAATCCAATGGGGACTGCTGTGTCTCGTTCAGCCAGTATAGGACCACGTCTGGGAGAAATTTCGAGTCAATCGGTCCAAAGACCTGGAAGCTATTGAAAAAATCGGCCGACGTTTTCATGAAAAAGGCCATTTTTTTCTTTAAAATATTCACCAAAAATGCAAATTCCACCAGAATCCAACCAAAACCGGCGAGCCTCATTCCACCAGTGAGGAGGACATGCGTGTGCAATTTCGAGTCAATCGGTCAAAAGACGACCGTAACCCTAACCCTAGCCCCATAACCCTAACCCTAGCCCCATAACCCTAACCCTAACCCTAGCCTCAGCCTTAAGCCAGCCTCATGAAACATTGTCCCTCTCACTAAAATATTCGCCAAAAATACAAATTTCACCCGAATCCAATGGGGACTGCTGTGTCTCGTTCAGCCAGTATAGGACCACGTCTGGGAGAAATTTCGAGTCAATCGGTCCAAAGACCTGGAAGCTATTGAAAAAATCGGCCGACGTTTTCATGAAAAAGGCCATTTTTTTCTTTAAAATATTCACCAAAAATACAAATTCCACCGGAATCCAACCAAAACCGGCGAGCCTCATTCCACCAGTGAGGAGGACATGCGTGTGCAATTTCGAGTCAATCGGTCAAAAGACGACCGTAACCCTAACCCTAGCCCCATAACCCTAACCCTAGCCCCATAACCCTAACCCTAACCCTAGCCTCAGCCTTAAGCCAGCCTCATGAAACATTGTCCCTCTCACTAAAATATTCGCCAAAAATACAAATTTCACCCGAATCCAATGGGGACTGCTGTGTCTCGTTCAGCCAGTATAGGACCACGTCTGGGAGAAATTTCGAGTCAATCGGTCCAAAGACCTGGAAGCTATTGAAAAAATCGGCCGACGTTTTCATGAAAAAGGCCATTTTTTTCTTTAAAATATTCACCAAAAATACAAATTCCACCGGAATCCAACTAAAACCGGCGAGCCTCATTCCACCAGTGAGGAGGACATGCGTGTGCAATTTCGAGTCAATCGGTCAAAAGACGACCGTAACCCTAACCCTAGCCCCATAACCCTAACCCTAGCCCCATAACCCTAACCCTAACCCTAGCCTCAGCCTTAAGCCAGCCTCATGAAACATTGTCCCTCTCACTAAAATATTCGCCAAAAATACAAATTTCACCCGAATCCAATGGGGACTGCTGTGTCTCGTTCAGCCAGTATAGGACCACGTCTGGGAGAAATTTCGAGTCAATCGGTCCAAACACCTGGAAGCTATTGAAAAAATCGGCCGACGTTTTCATGAAAAAGGCCATTTTTTCTTTAAAATATTCGCCAAAAATACAAATTTCACCCGAATCCAATGGGGACTGCTGTGTCTCGTTCAGCCAGTATAGGACCACGTCTGGGAGAAATTTCGAGTCAATCGGTCCAAAGACCTGGAAGCTATTGAAAAAATCGGCCGACGTTTTCATGAAAAAGGCCATTTTTTTCTTTAAAATATTCACCAAAAATACAAATTCCACCGGAATCCAACCAAAACCGGCGAGCCTCATTCCACCAGTGAGGAGGACATGCGTGTGCAATTTCGAGTCAATCGGTCAAAAGACGACCGTAACCCTAACCCTAGCCCCATAACCCTAACCCTAACCCTAACCCTAGCCTCAGCCTTAAGCCAGCCTCATGAAACATTGTCCCTCTCACTAAAATATTCGCCAAAAATACAAATTTCACCCGAATCCAATGGGGACTGCTGTGTCTCGTTCAGCCAGTATAGGACCACGTCTGGGAGAAATTTCGAGTCAATCGGTCCAAACACCTGGAAGCTATTGAAAAAATCGGCCGACGTTTTCATGAAAAAGGACATTTTTTTCTTTAAAATATTCACCAAAAATACAAATTCCACCGGAATCCAACCAAAACCGGCGAGCCTCATTCCACCAGTGAGGAGGACATGCGTGTGCAATTTCGAGTCAATCGGTCAAAAGACGACCGTAACCCTAACCCTAGCCCCATAACCCTAACCCTAACCCTAACCCTAGCCTCAGCCTTAAGCCAGCCTAATGAAACATTGTCCCTCTCACTAAAATATTCGCCAAAAATACAAATTTCACCCGAATCCAATGGGGACTGCTGTGTCTCGTTCAGCCAGTATAGGACCACGTCTGGGAGAAATTTCGAGTCAATCGGTCCAAACACCTGGAAGCTATTGAAAAAATCGGCCGACGTTTTCATGAAAAAGGCCATTTTTTCTTTAAAATATTCGCCAAAAATACAAATTTCACCCGAATCCAATGGGGACTGCTGTGTCTCGTTCAGCCAGTATAGGACCACGTCTGGGAGAAATTTCGAGTCAATCGGTCCAAACACCTGGAAGCTATTGAAAAAATCGGCCGACGTTTTCATGAAAAAGGCCATTTTTTCTTTAAAATATTCGCCAAAAATACAAATTTCACCCGAATCCAATGGGGACTGCTGTGTCTCGTTCAGCCAGTATAGGACCACGTCTGGGAGAAATTTCGAGTCAATCGGTCCAAACACCTGGAAGCTATTGAAAAAATCGGCCGACGTTTTCATGAAAAAGGCCATTTTTTTCTTTAAAATATTCACCAAAAATACAAATTCCACCGGAATCCAACCAAAACCGGCGAGCCTCATTCCACCAGTGAGGAGGACATGCGTGTGCAATTTCGAGTCAATCGGTCAAAAGACGACCGTAACCCTAACCCTAGCCCCATAACCCTAACCCTAACCCTAACCCTAGCCTCAGCCTTAAGCCAGCCTCATGAAACATTGTCCCTCTCACTAAAATATTCGCCAAAAATACAAATTTCACCCGAATCCAATGGGGACTGCTGTGTCTCGTTCAGCCAGTATAGGACCACGTCTGGGAGAAATTTCGAGTCAATCGGTCCAAACACCTGGAAGCTATTGAAAAAATCGGCCGACGTTTTCATGAAAAAGGACATTTTTTTCTTTAAAATATTCACCAAAAATACAAATTCCACCGGAATCCAACCAAAACCGGCGAGCCTCATTCCACCAGTGAGGAGGACATGCGTGTGCAATTTCGAGTCAATCGGTCAAAAGACGACCGTAACCCTAACCCTAGCCCCATAACCCTAACCCTAACCCTAACCCTAGCCTCAGCCTTAAGCCAGCCTCATGAAACATTGTCCCTCTCACTAAAATATTCGCCAAAAATACAAATTTCACCCGAATCCAATGGGGACTGCTGTGTCTCGTTCAGCCAGTATAGGACCACGTCTGGGAGAAATTTCGAGTCAATCGGTCCAAACACCTGGAAGCTATTGAAAAAATCGGCCGACGTTTTCATGAAAAAGGCCATTTTTTTCTTTAAAATATTCACCAAAAATACAAATTCCACCGGAATCCAACCAAAACCGGCGAGCCTCATTCCACCAGTGAGGAGGACATGCGTGTGCAATTTCGAGTCAATCGGTCAAAAGACGACCGTAACCCTAACCCTAGCCCCATAACCCTAACCCTAGCCCCATAACCCTAACCCTAACCCTAACCCTAACCCTAGCCTCAGCCTTAAGCCAGCCTCATGAAACATTGTCCCTCTCACTAAAATATTCGCCAAAAATACAAATTTCACCCGAATCCAATGGGGACTGCTGTGTCTCGTTCAGCCAGTATAGGACCACGTCTGGGAGAAATTTCGAGTCAATCGGTCCAAACACCTGGAAGCTATTGAAAAAATCGGCCGACGTTTTCATGAAAAAGGACATTTTTTTCTTTAAAATATTCACCAAAAATACAAATTCCACCGGAATCCAACCAAAACCGGCGAGCCTCATTCCACCAGTGAGGAGGACATGCGTGTGCAATTTCGAGTCAATCGGTCAAAAGACGACCGTAACCCTAACCCTAGCCCCATAACCCTAACCCTAACCCTAACCCTAGCCTCAGCCTTAAGCCAGCCTAATGAAACATTGTCCCTCTCACTAAAATATTCGCCAAAAATACAAATTTCACCCGAATCCAATGGGGACTGCTGTGTCTCGTTCAGCCAGTATAGGACCACGTCTGGGAGAAATTTCGAGTCAATCGGTCCAAACACCTGGAAGCTATTGAAAAAATCGGCCGACGTTTTCATGAAAAAGGCCATTTTTTCTTTAAAATATTCGCCAAAAATACAAATTTCACCCGAATCCAATGGGGACTGCTGTGTCTCGTTCAGCCAGTATAGGACCACGTCTGGGAGAAATTTCGAGTCAATCGGTCCAAACACCTGGAAGCTATTGAAAAAATCGGCCGACGTTTTCATGAAAAAGGCCATTTTTTCTTTAAAATATTCGCCAAAAATACAAATTTCACCCGAATCCAATGGGGACTGCTGTGTCTCGTTCAGCCAGTATAGGACCACGTCTGGGAGAAATTTCGAGTCAATCGGTCCAAACACCTGGAAGCTATTGAAAAAATCGGCCGACGTTTTCATGAAAAAGGCCATTTTTTTCTTTAAAATATTCACCAAAAATACAAATTCCACCGGAATCCAACCAAAACCGGCGAGCCTCATTCCACCAGTGAGGAGGACATGCGTGTGCAATTTCGAGTCAATCGGTCAAAAGACGACCGTAACCCTAACCCTAGCCCCATAACCCTAACCCTAACCCTAACCCTAGCCTCAGCCTTAAGCCAGCCTCATGAAACATTGTCCCTCTCACTAAAATATTCGCCAAAAATACAAATTTCACCCGAATCCAATGGGGACTGCTGTGTCTCGTTCAGCCAGTATAGGACCACGTCTGGGAGAAATTTCGAGTCAATCGGTCCAAACACCTGGAAGCTATTGAAAAAATCGGCCGACGTTTTCATGAAAAAGGACATTTTTTTCTTTAAAATATTCACCAAAAATACAAATTCCACCGGAATCCAACCAAAACCGGCGAGCCTCATTCCACCAGTGAGGAGGACATGCGTGTGCAATTTCGAGTCAATCGGTCAAAAGACGACCGTAACCCTAACCCTAGCCCCATAACCCTAACCCTAACCCTAACCCTAGCCTCAGCCTTAAGCCAGCCTCATGAAACATTGTCCCTCTCACTAAAATATTCGCCAAAAATACAAATTTCACCCGAATCCAATGGGGACTGCTGTGTCTCGTTCAGCCAGTATAGGACCACGTCTGGGAGAAATTTCGAGTCAATCGGTCCAAACACCTGGAAGCTATTGAAAAAATCGGCCGACGTTTTCATGAAAAAGGCCATTTTTTTCTTTAAAATATTCACCAAAAATACAAATTCCACCGGAATCCAACCAAAACCGGCGAGCCTCATTCCACCAGTGAGGAGGACATGCGTGTGCAATTTCGAGTCAATCGGTCAAAAGACGACCGTAACCCTAACCCTAGCCCCATAACCCTAACCCTAGCCCCATAACCCTAACCCTAACCCTAACCCTAACCCTAGCCTCAGCCTTAAGCCAGCCTCATGAAACATTGTCCCTCTCACTAAAATATTCGCCAAAAATACAAATTTCACCCGAATCCAATGGGGACTGCTGTGTCTCGTTCAGCCAGTATAGGACCACGTCTGGGAGAAATTTCGAGTCAATCGGTCCAAACACCTGGAAGCTATTGAAAAAATCGGCCGACGTTTTCATGAAAAAGGCCATTTTTTCTTTAAAATATTCGCCAAAAATACAAATTTCACCCGAATCCAATGGGGACTGCTGTGTCTCGTTCAGCCAGTATAGGACCACGTCTGGGAGAAATTTCGAGTCAATCGGTCCAAAGACCTGGAAGCTATTGAAAAAATCGGCCGACGTTTTCATGAAAAAGGCCATTTTTTTCTTTAAAATATTCACCAAAATTACAAATTCCACCGGAATCCAACCAAAACCGGCGAGCCTCATTCCACCAGTGAGGAGGACATGCGTGTGCAATTTCGAGTCAATCGGTCAAAAGACGACCGTAACCCTAACCCTAGCCCCATAACCCTAACCCTAACCCTAGCCTCAGCCTTAAGCCAGCCTCATGAAACATTGTCCCTCTCACTAAAATATTCGCCAAAAATACAAATTTCACCCGAATCCAATGGGGACTGCTGTGTCTCGTTCAGCCAGTATAGGACCACGTCTGGGAGAAATTTCGAGTCAATCGGTCCAAAGACCTGGAAGCTATTGAAAAAATCGGCCGACGTTTTCATGAAAAAGGCCATTTTTTCTTTAAAATATTCGCCAAAAATACAAATTTCACCCGAATCCAATGGGGACTGCTGTGTCTCGTTCAGCCAGTATAGGACCACGTCTGGGAGAAATTTCGAGTCAATCGGTCCAAAGACCTGGAAGCTATTGAAAAAATCGGCCGACGTTTTCATGAAAAAGGCCATTTTTTTCTTTAAAATATTCACCAAAATTACAAATTCCACCGGAATCCAACCAAAACCGGCGAGCCTCATTCCACCAGTGAGGAGGACATGCGTGTGCAATTTCGAGTCAATCGGTCAAAAGACGACCGTAACCCTAACCCTAGCCCCATAAACCTAACCCTAGCCCCATAACCCTAACCCTAACCCTAACCCTAACCCTAGCCTCAGCCTTAAGCCAGCCTCATGAAACATTGTCCCTCTCACTAAAATGTTCGCCAAAAATACAAATTTCACCCGAATCCAATGGGGACTGCTGTGTCTCGTTCAGCCAGTATAGGACCACGTCTGGGAGAAATTTCGAGTCAATCGGTCCAAAGACCTGGAAGCTATTGAAAAAATCGGCCGACGTTTTCATGAAAAAGGCCATTTTTTCTTTAAAATATTCGCCAAAAATACAAATTTCACCCGAATCCAATGGAGACTGCTGTGTCTCGTTCAGCCAGTATAGGACCACGTCTGGGAGAAATTTCGAGTCAATCGGTCCAAACACCTGGAAGCTATTGAAAAAATCGGCCGACGTTTTCATGAAAAAGGCCATTTTTTTCTTTAAAATATTCACCAAAAATACAAATTCCACCGGAATCCAACCAAAACCGGCGAGCCTCATTCCACCAGTGAGGAGGACATGCGTGTGCAATTTCGAGTCAATCGGTCAAAAGACGACCGTAACCCTAACCCTAGCCCCATAACCCTAACCCTAACCCTAGCCTCAGCCTTAAGCCAGCCTCATGAAACATTGTCCCTCTCACTAAAATATTCGCCAAAAATACAAATTTCACCCGAATCCAATGGGGACTGCTGTGTCTCGTTCAGCCAGTATAGGACCACGTCTGGGAGAAATTTCGAGTCAATCGGTCCAAAGACCTGGAAGCTATTGAAAAAATCGGCCGACGTTTTCATGAAAAAGGTCATTTTTTTCTTTAAAATATTCACCAAAATTACAAATTCCACCGGAATCCAACCAAAACCGGCGAGCCTCATTCCACCAGTGAGGAGGACATGCGTGTGCAATTTCGAGTCAATCGGTCAAAAGACGACCGTAACCCTAACCCTAGCCCCATAACCCTAACCCTAACCCTAACCCTAGCCTCAGCCTTAAGCCAGCCTCATGAAACATTGTCCCTCTCACTAAAATATTCGCCAAAAATACAAATTTCACCCGAATCCAATGGGGACTGCTGTGTCTCGTTCAGCCAGTATAGGACCACGTCTGGGAGAAATTTCGAGTCAATCGGTCCAAAGACCTGGAAGCTATTGAAAAAATCGGCCGACGTTTTCATGAAAAAGGCCATTTTTTCTTTAAAATATTCGCCAAAAATACAAATTTCACAGGAATCCAATGGGGACTGCTGTGTCTCGTTCAGCCAGTATAGGACCACGTCTGGGAGAAATTTCGAGTCAATCGGTCCAAACACCTGGAAGCTATTGAAAAAATCGGCCGACGTTTTCATGAAAAAGGCCATTTTTTTCTTTAAAATATTCACCAAAAATACAAATTCCACCGGAATCCAACTAAAACCGGCGAGCCTCATTCCACCAGTGAGGAGGACATGCGTGTGCAATTTCGAGTCAATCGGTCAAAAGACGACCGTAACCCTAACCCTAGCCCCATAACCCTAACCCTAACCCTAGCCTCAGCCTTAAGCCAGCCTCATGAAACATTGTCCCTCTCACTAAAATATTCGCCAAAAATACAAATTTCACCCGAATCCAATGGGGACTGCTGTGTCTCGTTCAGCCAGGATAGGACCACGTCTGGGAGAAATTTCGAGTCAATCGGTCCAAAGACCTGGAAGCTATTGAAAAAATCGGCCGACGTTTTCATGAAAAAGGCCATTTTTTCTTTAAAATATTCGCCAAAAATACAAATTTCACCCGAATCCAATGGGGACTGCTGTGTCTCGTTCAGCCAGTATAGGACCACGTCTGGGAGAAATTTCGAGTCAATCGGTCCAAACACCTGGAAGCTATTGAAAAAATCGGCCGACGTTTTCATGAAAAAGGCCATTTTTTTCTTTAAAATATTCACCAAAAATACAAATTCCACCAGAATCCAACCAAAACCGGCGAGCCTCATTCCACCAGTGAGGAGGACATGCGTGTGCAATTTCGAGTCAATCGGTCAAAAGACGACCGTAACCCTAACCCTAGCCCCATAACCCTAACCCTAACCCTAACCCTAGCCTCAGCCTTAAGCCAGCCTCATGAAACATTGTCCCTCTCACTAAAATATTCGCCAAAAATACAAATTTCACCCGAATCCAATGGGGACTGCTGTGTCTCGTTCAGCCAGTATAGGACCACGTCTGGGAGAAATTTCGAGTGAATCGGTCCAAAGACCTGGAAGCTATTGAAAAAATCGGCCGACGTTTTCATGAAAAAGGCCATTTTTTTCTTTAAAATATTCACCAAAAATACAAATTCCACCGGAATCCAACCAAAACCGGCGAGCCTCATTCCACCAGTGAGGAGGACATGCATGTGCAATTTCGAGTCAATCGGTCAAAAGACGACCGTAACCCTAACCCTAACCCTAACCCTAGCCTCAGCCTTAAGCCAGCCTCATGAAACATTGTCCCTCTCACTAAAATATTCGCCAAAAATACAAATTTCACCCGAATCCAATGGGGACTGCTGTGTCTCGTTCAGCCAGTATAGGACCACGTCTGGGAGAAATTTCGAGTCAATCGGTCCAAACACCTGGAAGCTATTGAAAAAATCGGCCGACGTTTTCATGAAAAAGGCCATTTTTTTCTTTAAAATATTCACCAAAAATACAAATTCCACCAGAATCCAACCAAAACCGGCGAGCCTCATTGCACCAGTGAGGAGGACATGCGTGTGCAATTTCGAGTCAATCGGTCAAAAGACGACCGTAACCCTAACCCTAGCCCCATAACCCTAACCCTAGCCCCATAACCCTAACCCTAACCCTAGCCTCAGCCTTAAGCCAGCCTCATGAAACATTGTCCCTCTCACTAAAATATTCGCCAAAAATACAAATTTCACCCGAATCCAATGGGGACTGCTGTGTCTCGTTCAGCCAGTATAGGACCACGTCTGGGAGAAATTTCGAGTCAATCGGTCCAAAGACCTGGAAGCTATTGAAAAAATCGGCCGACGTTTTCATGAAAAAGGCCATTTTTTTCTTTAAAATATTCACCAAAAATACAAATTCCACCGGAATCCAACCAAAACCGGCGAGCCTCATTCCACCAGTGAGGAGGACATGCGTGTGCAATTTCGAGTCAATCGGTCAAAAGACGACCGTAACCCTAACCCTAGCCCCATAACCCTAACCCTAACCCTAACCCTAGCCTCAGCCTTAAGCCAGCCTCATGAAACATTGTCCCTCTCACTAAAATATTCGCCAAAAATACAAATTTCACCCGAATCCAATGGGGACTGCTGTGTCTCGTTCAGCCAGTATAGGACCACGTCTGGGAGAAATTTCGAGTCAATCGGTCCAAAGACCTGGAAGCTATTGAAAAAATCGGCCGACGTTTTCATGAAAAAGGCCATTTTTTTCTTTAAAATATTCACCAAAAATACAAATTCCACCGGAATCCAACCAAAACCGGCGAGCCTCATTCCACCAGTGAGGAGGACATGCGTGTGCAATTTCGAGTCAATCGGTCAAAAGACGACCGTAACCCTAACCCTAGCCCCATAACCCTAACCCTAGCCCCATAACCCTAACCCTAACCCTAGCCTCAGCCTTAAGCCAGCCTCATGAAACATTGTCCCTCTCACTAAAATATTCGCCAAAAATACAAATTTCACCCGAATCCAATGGGGACTGCTGTGTCTCGTTCAGCCAGTATAGGACCACGTCTGGGAGAAATTTCGAGTCAATCGGTCCAAAGACCTGGAAGCTATTGAAAAAATCGGCCGACGTTTTCATGAAAAAGGCCATTTTTTTCTTTAAAATATTCACCAAAAATACAAATTCCACCGGAATCCAACCAAAACCGGCGAGCCTCATTCCACCAGTGAGGAGGACATGCGTGTGCAATTTCGAGTCAATCGGTCAAAAGACGACCGTAACCCTAACCCTAGCCCCATAACCCTAACCCTAGCCCCATAACCCTAACCCTAACCCTAGCCTCAGCCTTAAGCCAGCCTCATGAAACATTGTCCCTCTCACTAAAATATTCGCCAAAAATACAAATTTCACCCGAATCCAATGGGGACTGCTGTGTCTCGTTCAGCCAGTATAGGACCACGTCTGGGAGAAATTTCGAGTCAATCGGTCCAAAGACCTGGAAGCTATTGAAAAAATCGGCCGACGTTTTCATGAAAAAGGCCATTTTTTTCTTTAAAATATTCACCAAAAATACAAATTCCACCGGAATCCAACCAAAACCGGCGAGCCTCATTCCACCAGTGAGGAGGACATGCGTGTGCAATTTCGAGTCAATCGGTCAAAAGACGACCGTAACCCTAACCCTAGCCCCATAACCCTAACCCTAGCCCCATAACCCTAACCCTAACCCTAGCCTCAGCCTTAAGCCAGCCTCATGAAACATTGTCCCTCTCACTAAAATATTCGCCAAAAATACAAATTTCACCCGAATCCAATGGGGACTGCTGTGTCTCGTTCAGCCAGTATAGGACCACGTCTGGGAGAAATTTCGAGTCAATCAGTCCAAAGACCTGGAAGCTATTGAAAAAATCGGCCGACGTTTTCATGAAAAAGGCCATTTTTTCTTTAAAATATTCGCCAAAAATACAAATTTCACCCGAATCCAATGGGGACTGCTGTGTCTCGTTCAGCCAGTATAGGACCACGTCTGGGAGAAATTTCGAGTCAATCGGTCCAAACACCTGGAAGCTATTGAAAAAATCGGCCGACGTTTTCATGAAAAAGGCCATTTTTTTCTTTAAAATATTCACCAAAAATACAAATTCCACCGGAATCCAACCAAAACCGGCGAGCCTCATTCCACCAGTGAGGAGGACATGCGTGTGCAATTTCGAGTCAATCGGTCAAAAGACGACCGTAACCCTAACCCTAGCCCCATAACCCTAACCCTAACCCTAACCCTAGCCTCAGCCTTAAGCCAGCCTCATGAAACATTGTCCCTCTCACTAAAATATTCGCCAAAAATACAAATTTCACCCGAATCCAATGGGGACTGCTGTGTCTCGTTCAGCCAGTATAGGACCACGTCTGGGAGAAATTTCGAGTCAATCGGTCCAAAGACCTGGAAGCTATTGAAAAAATCGGCCGACGTTTTCATGAAAAAGGCCATTTTTTCTTTAAAATATTCGCCAAAAATACAAATTTCACCCGAATCCAATGGGGACTGCTGTGTCTCGTTCAGCCAGTATAGGACCACGTCTGGGAGAAATTTCGAGTCAATCGGTCCAAACACCTGGAAGCTATTGAAAAAATCGGCCGACGTTTTCATGAAAAAGGCCATTTTTTTCTTTAAAATATTCACCAAAATTACAAATTCCACCGGAATCCACCCAAAACCGGCGAGCCTCATTCCACCAGTGAGGAGGACATGCGTGTGCAATTTCGAGTCAATCGGTCAAAAGACGACCGTAACCCTAACCCTAGCCCCATAACCCTAACCCTAGCCCCATAACCCTAACCCTAACCCTAACCCTAGCCTCAGCCTTAAGCCAGCCTCATGAAACATTGTCCCTCTCACTAAAATATTCGCCAAAAATACAAATTTCACCCGAATCCAATGGGGACTGCTGTGTCTCGTTCAGCCAGTATAGGACCACGTCTGGGAGAAATTTCGAGTCAATCGGTCCAAAGACCTGGAAGCTATTGAAAAAGTCGGCCGACGTTTTCATGAAAAAGGCCATTTTTTCTTTAAAATATTCGCCAAAAATACAAATTTCACCCGAATCCAATGGGGACTGCTGTGTCTCGTTCAGCCAGTATAGGACCACGTCTGGGAGAAATTTCGAGTCAATCGGTCCAAAGACCTGGAAGCTATTGAAAAAATCGGCCGACGTTTTCATAAAAAAGGCCATTTTTTTCTTTAAAATATTCACCAAAATTACAAATTCCACCGGAATCCAACCAAAACCGGCGAGCCTCATTCCACCAGTGAGGAGGACATGCGTGTGCAATTTCGAGTCAATCGGTCAAAAGACGACCGTAACCCTAACCCTAGCCCCATAACCCTAACCCTAGCCCCATAACCCTAACCCTAACCCTAACCCTAGCCTCAGCCTTAAGCCAGCCTCATGAAACATTGTCCCTCTCACTAAAATATTCGCCAAAAATACAAATTTCACCCGAATCCAATGGGGACTGCTGTGTCTCGTTCAGCCAGTATAGGACCACGTCTGGGAGAAATTTCGAGTCAATCGGTCCAAACACCTGGAAGCTATTGAAAAAATCGGCCGACGTTTTCATGAAAAAGGCCATTTTTTTCTTTAAAATATTCACCAAAAATACAAATTCCACCGGAATCCAACCAAAACCGGCGAGCCTCATTCCACCAGTGAGGAGGACATGCGTGTGCAATTTCGAGTCAATCGGTCAAAAGACGACCGTAACCCTAACCCTAGCCCCATAACCCTAACCCTAGCCCCATAACCCTAACCCTAACCCTAACCCTAACCCTAGCCTCAGCCTTAAGCCAGCCTCATGAAACATTGTCCCTCTCACTAAAATATTCGCCAAAAATACAAATTTCACCCGAATCCAATGGGGACTGCTGTGTCTCGTTCAGCCAGTATAGGACCACGTCTGGGAGAAATTTCGAGTCAATCGGTCCAAACACCTGGAAGCTATTGAAAAAATCGGCCGACGTTTTCATGAAAAAGGCCATTTTTTTCTTTAAAATATTCACCAAAAATACAAATTCCACCGGAATCCAACCAAAACCGGCGAGCCTCATTCCACCAGTGAGGAGGACATGCGTGTGCAATTTCGAGTCAATCGGTCAAAAGACGACCGTAACCCTAACCCTAGCCCCATAACCCTAACCCTAACCCTAACCCTAGCCTCAGCCTTAAGCCAGCCTCATGAAACATTGTCCCTCTCACTAAAATATTCGCCAAAAATACAAATTTCACCCGAATCCAATGGGGACTGCTGTGTCTCGTTCAGCCAGTATAGGACCACGTCTGGGAGAAATTTCGAGTCAATCGGTCCAAAGACCTGGAAGCTATTGAAAAAATCGGCCGACGTTTTCATGAAAAAGGCCATTTTTTCTTTAAAATATTCGCCAAAAATACAAATTTCACCCGAATCCAATGGGGACTGCTGTGTCTCGTTCAGCCAGTATAGGACCACGTCTGGGAGAAATTTCGAGTCAATCGGTCCAAACACCTGGAAGCTATTGAAAAAATCGGCCGACGTTTTCATGAAAAAGGCCATTTTTTTCTTTAAAATATTCACCAAAAATACAAATTCCACCGGAATCCAACCAAAACCGGCGAGCCTCATTCCACCAGTGAGGAGGACATGCGTGTGCAATTTCGAGTCAATCGGTCAAAAGACGACCGTAACCCTAACCCTAGCCCCATAACCCTAACCCTAGCCCCATAACCCTAACCCTAACCCTAACCCTAACCCTAGCCTCAGCCTTAAGCCAGCCTCATGAAACATTGTCCGTCTCACTAAAATATTCGCCAAAAATACAAATTTCACCCGAATCCAATGGGGACTGCTGTGTCTCGTTCAGCCAGTATAGGACCACGTCTGGGAGAAATTTCGAGTCAATCGGTCCAAACACCTGGAAGCTATTGAAAAAATCGGCCGACGTTTTCATGAAAAAGGCCATTTTTTTCTTTAAAATATTCACCAAAAATACAAATTCCACCGGAATCCAACCAAAACCGGCGAGCCTCATTCCACCAGTGAGGAGGACATGCATGTGCAATTTCGAGTCAATCGGTCAAAAGACGACCGTAACCCTAACCCTAGCCCCATAACCCTAACCCTAACCCTAACCCTAGCCTCAGCCTTAAGCCAGCCTACTGAAACATTGTCCCTCTCACTAAAATATTCGCCAAAAATACAAATTTCACCCGAATCCAATGGGGACTGCTGTGTCTCGTTCAGCCAGTATAGGACCACGTCTGGGAGAAATTTCGAGTCAATCGGTCCAAACACCTGGAAGCTATTGAAAAAATCGGCCGACGTTTTCATGAAAAAGGCCATTTTTTCTTTAAAATATTCGCCAAAAATACAAATTTCACCCGAATCCAATGGGGACTGCTGTGTCTCGTTCAGCCAGTATAGGACCACGTCTGGGAGAAATTTCGAGTCAATCGGTCCAAACACCTGGAAGCTATTGAAAAAATCGGCCGACGTTTTCATGAAAAAGGCCATTTTTTTCTTTAAAATATTCACCAAAAATACAAATTCCACCGGAATCCAACCAAAACCGGCGAGCCTCATTCCACCAGTGAGGAGGACATGCGTGTGCAATTTCGAGTCAATCGGTCAAAAGACGACCGTAACCCTAACCCTAGCCCCATAACCCTAACCCTAGCCCCATAACCCTAACCCTAACCCTAACCCTAACCCTAGCCTCAGCCTTAAGCCAGCCTCATGAAACATTGTCCCTCTCACTAAAATATTCGCCAAAAATACAAATTTCACCCGAATCCAATGGGGACTGCTGTGTCTCGTTCAGCCAGTATAGGACCACGTCTGGGAGAAATTTCGAGTCAATCGGTCCAAACACCTGGAAGCTATTGAAAAAATCGGCCGACGTTTTCATGAAAAAGGACATTTTTTTCTTTAAAATATTCACCAAAAATACAAATTCCACCGGAATCCAACCAAAACCGGCGAGCCTCATTCCACCAGTGAGGAGGACATGCGTGTGCAATTTCGAGTCAATCGGTCAAAAGACGACCGTAACCCTAACCCTAGCCCCATAACCCTAACCCTAACCCTAACCCTAGCCTCAGCCTTAAGCCAGCCTCATGAAACATTGTCCCTCTCACTAAAATATTCGCCAAAAATACAAATTTCACCCGAATCCAATGGGGACTGCTGTGTCTCGTTCAGCCAGTATAGGACCACGTCTGGGAGAAAGGTCGAGTCAATCGGTCCAAAGACCTGGAAGCTATTGAAAAAATCGGCCGACGTTTTCATGAAAAAGGCCATTTTTTTCTTTAAAATATTCACCAAAAATACAAATTCCACCGGAATCCAACCAAAACCGGCGAGCCTCATTCCACCAGTGAGGAGGACATTCATGTGCAATTTCGAGTCAATCGGTCAAAAGACGACCGTAACCCTAACCCTAGCCCCATAACCCTAACCCTAACCCTAACCCTAGCCTCAGCCTTAAGCCAGCCTCATGAAACATTGTCCCTCTCACTAAAATATTCGCCAAAAATACAAATTTCACCCGAATCCAATGGGGACTGCTGTGTCTCGTTCAGCCAGTATAGGACCACGTCTGGGAGAAATTTCGAGTCAATCGGTCCAAAGACCTGGAAGCTATTGAAAAAATCGGCCGACGTTTTCATGAAAAAGGCCATTTTTTCTTTAAAATATTCGCCAAAAATACAAATTTCACCCGAATCCAATGGAGACTGCTGTGTCTCGTTCAGCCAGTATAGGACCACGTCTGGGAGAAATTTCGAGTCAATCGGTCCAAACACCTGGAAGCTATTGAAAAAATCGGCCGACGTTTTCATGAAAAAGGCCATTTTTTTCTTTAAAATATTCACCAAAAATACAAATTCCACCGGAATCCAACCAAAACCGGCGAGCCTCATTCCACCAGTGAGGAGGACATGCGTGTGCAATTTCGAGTCAATCGGTCAAAAGACGACCGTAACCCTAACCCTAGCCCCATAAGCCTAACCCTAGCCCCATAACCCTAACCCTAACCCTAACCCTAGCCTCAGCCTTAAGCCAGCCTCATGAAACATTGTCCCTCTCACTAAAATATTCGCCAAAAATACAAATTTCACCCGAATCCAATGGGGACTGCTGTGTCTCGTTCAGCCAGTATAGGACCACGTCTGGGAGAAATTTCGAGTGAATCGGTCCAAAGACCTGGAAGCTATTGAAAAAATCGGCCAACGTTTTCATGAAAAAGGCCATTTTTTCTTTAAAATATTCGCCAAAAATACAAATTTCACCCGAATCCAATGGAGACTGCTGTGTCTCGTTCAGCCAGTATAGGACCACGTCTGGGAGAAATTTCGAGTCAATCGGTCCAAACACCTGGAAGCTATTGAAAAAATCGGCCGACGTTTTCATGAAAAAGGCCATTTTTTTCTTTAAAATATTCACCAAAAATACAAATTCCACCGGAATCCAACCAAAACCGGCGAGCCTCATTCCACCAGTGAGGAGGACATGCGTGTGCAATTTCGAGTCAATCGGTCAAAAGACGACCGTAACCCTAACCCTAGCCCCATAACCCTAACCCTAACCCTAACCCTAGCCTCAGCCTTAAGCCAGCCTCATGAAACATTGTCCCTCTCACTAAAATATTCGCCAAAAATACAAATTTCACCCGAATCCAATGGGGACTGCTGTGTCTCGTTCAGCCAGTATAGGACTACGTCTGGGAGAAATTTCGAGTCAATCGGTCCAAACACCTGGAAGCTATTGAAAAAATCGGCCGACGTTTTCATGAAAAAGGACATTTTTTTCTTTAAAATATTCACCAAAAATACAAATTCCACCGGAATCCAACCAAAACCGGCGAGCCTCATTCCACCAGTGAGGAGGACATGCGTGTGCAATTTCGAGTCAATCGGTCAAAAGACGACCGTAACCCTAACCCTAGCCCCATAACCCTAACCCTAACCCTAGCCTCAGCCTTAAGCCAGCCTCATGAAACATTGTCCCTCTCACTAAAATATTCGCCAAAAATACAAATTTCACCCGAATCCAATGGGGACTGCTGTGTCTCGTTCAGCCAGTATAGGACCACGTCTGGGAGAAATTTCGAGTCAATCGGTCCAAAGACCTGGAAGCTATTGAAAAAATCGGCCGACGTTTTCATGAAAAAGGCCATTTTTTCTTTAAAATATTCGCCAAAAATACAAATTTCACCCGAATCCAATGGGGACTGCTGTGTCTCGTTCAGCCAGTATAGGACCACGTCTGGGAGAAATTTCGAGTCAATCGGTCCAAAGACCTGGAAGCTATTGAAAAAATCGGCCGACGTTTTCATGAAAAAGGCCATTTTTTTCTTTAAAATATTCACCAAAATTACAAATTCCACCGGAATCCAACCAAAACCGGCGAGCCTCATTCCACCAGTGAGGAGGACATGCGTGTGCAATTTCGAGTCAATCGGTCAAAAGACGACCGTAACCCTAACCCTAGCCCCATAAACCTAACCCTAGCCCCATAACCCTAACCCTAACCCTAACCCTAGCCTCAGCCTTAAGCCAGCCTCATGAAACATTGTCCCTCTCACTAAAATATTCGCCAAAAATACAAATTTCACCCGAATCCAATGGGGACTGCTGTGTCTCGTTCAGCCAGTATAGGACCACGTCTGGGAGAAATTTCGAGTCAATCTGTCCAAACACCTGGAAGCTATTGAAAAAATCGGCCGACGTTTTCATGAAAAAGGCAATTTTTTTAAAAAAAATATTCACCAAAAATACAAATTCCACCGGAATCCAACCAAAACCGGCGAGCCTCATTCCACCAGTGAGGAGGACATGCATGTGCAATTTCGAGTCAATCGGTCAAAAGACGACCGTAACCCTAACCCTAGCCCCATAACCCTAACCCTAGCCCCAAAACCCTAACCCTAACCCTAACCCTAGCCTCAGCCTTAAGCCAGCCTCATGAAACATTGTCCCTCTCACTAAAATATTCGCCAAAAATACAAATTTCACCCGAATCCAATGGGGACTGCTGTGTCTCGTTCAGCCAGTATAGGACCACGTCTGGGAGAAATTTCGAGTCAATCGGTCCAAACACCTGGAAGCTATTGAAAAAATCGGCCGACGTTTTCATGAAAAAGGCCATTTTTTCTTTAAAATATTCGCCAAAAATACAAATTTCACCCGAATCCAATGGGGACTGCTGTGTCTCGTTCAGCCAGTATAGGACCACGTCTGGGAGAAATTTCGAGTCAATCGGTCCAAACACCTGGAAGCTATTGAAAAAATCGGCCGACGTTTTCATGAAAAAGGCCATTTTTTTCTTTAAAATATTCACCAAAAATACAAATTCCACCGGAATCCAACCAAAACCGGCGAGCCTCATTCCACCAGTGAGGAGGACATGCGTGTGCAATTTCGAGTCAATCGGTCAAAAGACGACCGTAACCCTAACCCTAGCCCCATAACCCTAACCCTAACCCTAACCCTAGCCTCAGCCTTAAGCCAGCCTACTGAAACATTGTCCCTCTCACTAAAATATTCGCCAAAAATACAAATTTCACCCGAATCCAATGGGGACTGCTGTGTCTCGTTCAGCCAGTATAGGACCACGTCTGGGAGAAATTTCGAGTCAATCGGTCCAAACACCTGGAAGCTATTGAAAAAATCGGCCGACGTTTTCATGAAAAAGGCCATTTTTTCTTTAAAATATTCGCCAAAAATACAAATTTCACCCGAATCCAATGGGGACTGCTGTGTCTCGTTCAGCCAGTATAGGACCACGTCTGGGAGAAATTTCGAGTCAATCGGTCCAAACACCTGGAAGCTATTGAAAAAATCGGCCGACGTTTTCATGAAAAAGGCCATTTTTTTCTTTAAAATATTCACCAAAAATACAAATTCCACCGGAATCCAACCAAAACCGGCGAGCCTCATTCCACCAGTGAGGAGGACATGCGTGTGCAATTTCGAGTCAATCGGTCAAAAGACGACCGTAACCCTAACCCTAGCCCCATAACCCTAACCCTAACCCTAACCCTAGCCTCAGCCTTAAGCCAGCCTCATGAAACATTGTCCCTCTCACTAAAATATTCGCCAAAAATACAAATTTCACCCGAATCCAATGGGGACTGCTGTGTCTCGTTCAGCCAGTATAGGACTACGTCTGGGAGAAATTTCGAGTCAATCGGTCCAAAGACCTGGAAGCTATTGAAAAAATCGGCCGACGTTTTCATGAAAAAGGCCATTTTTTTCTTTAAAATATTCACCAAAATTACAAATTCCACCGGAATCCAACCAAAACCGGCGAGCCTCATTCCACCAGTGAGGAGGACATGCGTGTGCAATTTCGAGTCAATCGGTCAAAAGACGACCGTAACCCTAACCCTAGCCCCATAAACCTAACCCTAGCCCCATAACCCTAACCCTAACCCTAACCCTAGCCTCAGCCTTAAGCCAGCCTCATGAAACATTGTCCCTCTCACTAAAATGTTCGCCAAAAATACAAATTTCACCCAAATCCAATGGGGACTGCTGTGTCTCGTTCAGCCAGTATAGGACCACGTCTGGGAGAAATTTCGAGTCAATCGGTCCAAAGACCTGGAAGCTATTGAAAAAATCGGCCGACGTTTTCATGAAAAAGGCCATTTTTTTCTTTAAAATATTCACCAAAATTACAAATTCCACCGGAATCCAACCAAAACCGGCGAGCCTCATTCCACCAGTGAGGAGGACATGCGTGTGCAATTACGAGTCAATCGGTCAAAAGACGACCGTAACCCTAACCCTAGCCCCATAACCCTAACCCTAACCCTAACCCTAGCCTCAGCCTTAAGCCAGCCTCATGAAACATTGTCCCTCTCACTAAAATATTCGCCAAAAATACAAATTTCACCCGAATCCAATGGGGACTGCTGTGTCTCGTTCAGCCAGTATAGGACCACGTCTGGGAGAAATTTCGAGTCAATCTGTCCAAACACCTGGAAGCTATTGAAAAAATCGGCCGACGTTTTCATGAAAAAGGCAATTTTTTAAAAAAAAATATTCACCAAAAATACAAATTCCACCGGAATCCAACCAAAACCGGCGAGCCTCATTCCACCAGTGAGGAGGACATGCATGTGCAATTTCGAGTCAATCGGTCAAAAGACGACCGTAACCCTAACCCTAGCCCCATAACCCTAACCCTAGCCCCAAAACCCTAACCCTAACCCTAACCCTAGCCTCAGCCTTAAGCCAGCCTCATGAAACATTGTCCCTCTCACTAAAATATTCGCCAAAAATACAAATTTCACCCGAATCCAATGGGGACTGCTGTGTCTCGTTCAGCCAGTATAGGACCACGTCTGGGAGAAATTTCGAGTCAATCGGTCCAAAGACCTGGAAGCTATTGAAAAAATCGGCCGACGTTTTCATGAAAAAGGCCATTTTTTCTTTAAAATATTCGCCAAAAATACAAATTCCACCGGAATCCAACCAAAACCGGCGAGCCTCATTCCACCAGTGAGGAGGACATGCGTGTGCAATTTCGAGTCAATCGGTCAAAAGACGACCGTAACCCTAACCCTAGCCCCATAACCCTAACCCTAGCCCCATAACCCTAACCCTAACCCCATAACCGTAACCCTAACCCTAACCCTAGCCTCAGCCTTAAGCCAGCCTCATGAAACATTGTCCCTCTCACTAAAATATTCGCCAAAAATACAAATTTCACCCGAATCCAATGGGGACTGCTGTGTCTCGTTCAGCCAGTATAGGACCACGTCTGGGAGAAATTTCGAGTCAATCAGTCCAAAGACCTGGAAGCTATTGAAAAAATCGGCCGACGTTTTCATGAAAAAGGCCATTTTTTCTTTAAAATATTCGCCAAAAATACAAATTTCACCCGAATCCAATGGGGACTGCTGTGTCTCGTTCAGCCAGTATAGGACCACGTCTGGGAGAAATTTCGAGTCAATCGGTCCAAACACCTGGAAGCTATTGAAAAAATCGGCCGACGTTTTCATGAAAAAGGACATTTTTTTCTTTAAAATATTCACCAAAAATACAAATTCCACCGGAATCCAACCAAAACCGGCGAGCCTCATTCCACCAGTGAGGAGGACATGCGTGTGCAATTTCGAGTCAATCGGTCAAAAGACGACCGTAACCCTAACCCTAGCCCCATAACCCTAACCCTAGCCCCATAACCCTAACCCTAACCCTAACCCTAGCCTCAGCCTTAAGCCAGCCTCATGAAACATTGTCCCTCTCACTAAAATATTCGCCAAAAATACAAATTTCACCCGAATCCAATGGGGACTGCTGTGTCTCGTTCAGCCAGTATAGGACCACGTCTGGGAGAAATTTCGAGTCAATCGGTCCAAAGACCTGGAAGCTATTGAAAAAATCGGCCGACGTTTTCATGAAAAAGGCCATTTTTTCTTTAAAATATTCGCCAAAAATACAAATTTCACCCGAATCCAATGGGGACTGCTGTGTCTCGTTCAGCCAGTATAGGACCACGTCTGGGAGAAATTTCGAGTCAATCGGTCCAAAGACCTGGAAGCTATTGAAAAAATCGGCCAACGTTTTCATGAAAAAGGCCATTTTTTTCTTTAAAATATTCACCAAAAATACAAATTCCACCAGAATCCAACCAAAACCGGCGAGCCTCATTCCACCAGTGAGGAGGACATGCATGTGCAATTTCGAGTCAATCGGTCAAAAGACGACCGTAACCCTAACCCTAGCCCCATAACCCTAACCCTAACCCTAACCCTAGCCTCAGCCTTAAGCCAGCCTCATGAAACATTGTCCCTCTCACTAAAATATTCGCCAAAAATACAAATTTCACCCGAATCCAATGGGGACTGCTGTGTCTCGTTCAGCCAGTATAGGACCACGTCTGGGAGAAATTTCGAGTCAATCGGTCCAAAGACCTGGAAGCTATTGAAAAAATCGGCCGACGTTTTCATGAAAAAGGCCATTTTTTTCTTTAAAATATTCACCAAAATTACAAATTCCACCGGAATCCAACCAAAACCGGCGAGCCTCATTCCACCAGTGAGGAGGACATGCGTGTGCAATTTCGAGTCAATCGGTCAAAAGACGACCGTAACCCTAACCCTAGCCCCATAACCCTAACCCTAACCCTAACCCTAGCCTCAGCCTTAAGCCAGCCTCATGAAACATTGTCCCTCTCACTAAAATATTCGCCAAAAATACAAATTTCACCCGAATCCAATGGGGACTGCTGTGTCTCGTTCAGCCAGTATAGGACCACGTCTGTGAGAAATTTTGAGTCAATCGGTCCAAACACCTGGAAGCTATTGAAAAAATCGGCCGACGTTTTCATGAAAAAGGCCATTTTTTCTTTAAAATATTCGCCAAAAATACAAATTTCACCCGAATCCAATGGGGACTGCTGTGTCTCGTTCAGCCAGTATAGGACCACGTCTGGGAGAAATTTCGAGTCAATCGGTCCAAAGACCTGGAAGCTATTGAAAAAATCGGCCGACGTTTTCATGAAAAAGGCCATTTTTTTCTTTAAAATATTCACCAAAATTACAAATTCCACCGGAATCCAACCAAAACCGGCGAGCCTCATTCCACCAGTGAGGAGGACATGCGTATGCAATTTCGAGTCAATCGGTCAAAAGACGACCGTAACCCTAACCCTAGCCCCATAACCCTAACCCTAGCCCCATAACCCTAACCCTAACCCTAACCCTAGCCTCAGCCTTAAGCCAGCCTCATGAAACATTGTCCCTCTCACTAAAATATTCGCCAAAAATACAAATTTCACCCGAATCCAATGGGGACTGCTGTGTCTCGTTCAGCCAGTATAGGACCACGTCTGGGAGAAATTTCAAGTCAATCAGTCCAAAGACCTGGAAGCTATTGAAAAAATCGGCCGACGTTTTCATGAAAAAGGCCATTTTTTCTTTAAAATATTCGCCAAAAATACAAATTTCACCCGAATCCAATGGGGACTGCTGTGTCTCGTTCAGCCAGTATAGGACCACGTCTGGGAGAAATTTCGAGTCAATCGGTCCAAAGACCTGGAAGCTATTGAAAAAATCGGCCGACGTTTTCATGAAAAAGGCAATTTTTTTTAAAAAAATATTCACCAAAATTACAAATTCCACCGGAATCCAACCAAAACCGGCGAGCCTCATTCCACCAGTGAGGAGGACATGCATGTGCAATTTCGAGTCAATCGGTCAAAAGACGACCGTAACCCTAACCCTAGCCCCATAACCCTAACCCTAGCCCCATAACCCTAACCCTAACCCTAACCCTAGCCTCAGCCTTAAGCCAGCCTCATGAAACATTGTCCCTCTCACTCAAATATTCGCCAAAAATACAAATTTCACCCGAATCCAATGGGGACTGCTGTGTCTCGTTCAGCCAGTATAGGACCACGTCTGTGAGAAATTTCGAGTCAATCAGTCCAAAGACCTGGAAGCTATTGAAAAAATCGGCCGACGTTTTCATGAAAAAGGCCATTTTTTCTTTAAAATATTCGCCAAAAATACAAATTTCACCCGAATCCAATGGGGACTGCTGTGTCTCGTTCAGCCAGTATAGGACCACGTCTGGGAGAAAGGTCGAGTCAATCGGTCCAAAGACCTGGAAGCTATTGAAAAAATCGGCCGACGTTTTCATGAAAAAGGCCATTTTTTTCTTTAAAATATTCACCAAAATTACAAATTCCACCGGAATCCAACCAAAACCGGCGAGCCTCATTCCACCAGTGAGGAGGACATGCGTGTGCAATTTCGAGTCAATCGGTCAATAGACGACCGTAACCCTAACCCTAGCCCCATAACCCTAACCCTAGCCCCATAACCCTAACCCTAACCCTAACCCTAGCCTCAGCCTTAAGCCAGCCTCATGAAACATTGTCCCTCTCACTAAAATATTCGCCAAAAATACAAATTTCACCCGAATCCAATGGGGACTGCTGTGTCTCGTTCAGCCAGTATAGGACCACGTCTGGGAGAAATTTCGAGTCAATCAGTCCAAAGACCTGGAAGCTATTGAAAAAATCGGCCGACGTTTTCATGAAAAAGGCCATTTTTTCTTTAAAATATTCGCCAAAAATACAAATTTCACCCGAATCCAATGGGGACTGCTGTGTCTCGTTCAGCCAGTATAGGACCACGTCTGGGAGAAATTTCGAGTCAATCGGTCCAAAGACCTGGAAGCTATTGAAAAAATCGGCCGACGTTTTCATGAAAAAGGCCATTTTTTTCTTTAAAATATTCACCAAAATTACAAATTCCACCGGAATCCAACCAAAACCGGCGAGCCTCATTCCACCAGTGAGGAGGACATGCGTGTGCAATTTCGAGTCAATCGGTCAAAAGACGACCGTAACCCTAACCCTAGCCCCATAACCCTAACCCTAACCCTAACCTCAGCCTTAAGCCAGCCTCATGAAACATTGTCCCTCTCACTAAAATATTCGCCAAAAATACAAATTTCACCCGAATCCAATGGGGACTGCTGTGTCTCGTTCAGCCAGTATAGGACCACGTCTGGGAGAAATTTCGAGTCAATCGGTCCAAAGACCTGGAAGCTATTGAAAAAATCGGCCGACGTTTTCATGAAAAAGGCCATTTTTTCTTTAAAATATTCGCCAAAAATACAAATTTCACAGGAATCCAATGGGGACTGCTGTGTCTCGTTCAGCCAGTATAGGACCACGTCTGGGAGAAATTTCGAGTCAATCGGTCCAAACACCTGGAAGCTATTGAAAAAATCGGCCGACGTTTTCATGAAAAAGGCCATTTTTTTCTTTAAAATATTCACCAAAAATACAAATTCCACCAGAATCCAACCAAAACCGGCGAGCCTCATTCCACCAGTGAGGAGGACATGCGTGTGCAATTTCGAGTCAATCGGTCAAAAGACGACCGTAACCCTAACCCTAGCCCCATAACCCTAACCCTAGCCCCATAACCCTAACCCTAACCCTAACCCTAGCCTCAGCCTTAAGCCAGCCTCATGAAACATTGTCCCTCTCACTAAAATATTCGCCAAAAATACAAATTTCACCCGAATCCAATGGGGACTGCTGTGTCTCGTTCAGCCAGTATAGGACCACGTCTGGGAGAAATTTCGAGTCAATCGGTCCAAACACCTGGAAGCTATTGAAAAAATCGGCCGACGTTTTCATGAAAAAGGCCATTTTTTCTTTAAAATATTCGCCAAAAATACAAATTTCACCCGAATCCAATGGGGACTGCTGTGTCTCGTTCAGCCAGTATAGGACCACGTCTGGGAGAAATTTCGAGTCAATCGGTCCAAACACCTGGAAGCTATTGAAAAAATCGGCCGACGTTTTCATGAAAAAGGCCATTTTTTTCTTTAAAATATTCACCAAAAATACAAATTCCACCAGAATCCAACCAAAACCGGCGAGCCTCATTCCACCAGTGAGGAGGACATGCGTGTGCAATTTCGAGTCAATCGGTCAAAAGACGACCGTAACCCTAACCCTAGCCCCATAACCCTAACCCTAACCCTAACCCTAGCCTCAGCCTTAAGCCAGCCTCATGAAACATTGTCCCTCTCACTAAAATATTCGCCAAAAATACAAATTTCACCCGAATCCAATGGGGACTGCTGTGTCTCGTTCAGCCAGTATAGGACCACGTCTGGGAGAAATTTCGAGTGAATCGGTCCAAAGACCTGGAAGCTATTGAAAAAATCGGCCGACGTTTTCATGAAAAAGGCCATTTTTTTCTTTAAAATATTCACCAAAAATACAAATTCCACCGGAATCCAACCAAAACCGGCGAGCCTCATTCCACCAGTGAGGAGGACATGCATGTGCAATTTCGAGTCAATCGGTCAAAAGACGACCGTAACCCTAACCCTAACCCTAACCCTAACCCTAACCCTAGCCTCAGCCTTAAGCCAGCCTCATGAAACATTGTCCCTCTCACTAAAATATTCGCCAAAAATACAAATTTCACCCGAATCCAATGGGGACTGCTGTGTCTCGTTCAGCCAGTATAGGACCACGTCTGGGAGAAATTTCGAGTCAATCAGTCCAAAGACCTGGAAGCTATTGAAAAAATCGGCCGACGTTTTCATGAAAAAGGCCATTTTTTCTTTAAAATATTCGCCAAAAATACAAATTTCACCCGAATCCAATGGGGACTGCTGTGTCTCGTTCAGCCAGTATAGGACCACGTCTGGGAGAAATTTCGAGTCAATCGGTCCAAACACCTGGAAGCTATTGAAAAAATCGGCCGACGTTTTCATGAAAAAGGCCATTTTTTTCTTTAAAATATTCACCAAAAATACAAATTCCACCGGAATCCAACCAAAACCGGCGAGCCTCATTCCACCAGTGAGGAGGACATGCATGTGCAATTTCGAGTCAATCGGTCAAAAGACGACCGTAACCCTAACCCTAACCCTAACCCTAGCCTCAGCCTTAAGCCAGCCTCATGAAACATTGTCCCTCTCACTAAAATATTCGCCAAAAATACAAATTTCACCCGAATCCAATGGGGACTGCTGTGTCTCGTTCAGCCAGTATAGGACCACGTCTGGGAGAAATTTCGAGTCAATCGGTCCAAAGACCTGGAAGCTATTGAAAAAATCGGCCGACGTTTTCATGAAAAAGGCCATTTTTTCTTTAAAATATTCGCCAAAAATACAAATTTCACAGGAATCCAATGGGGACTGCTGTGTCTCGTTCAGCCAGTATAGGACCACGTCTGGGAGAAATTTCGAGTCAATCGGTCCAAACACCTGGAAGCTATTGAAAAAATCGGCCGACGTTTTCATGAAAAAGGCCATTTTTTTCTTTAAAATATTCACCAAAAATACAAATTCCACCGGAATCCAACCAAAACCGGCGAGCCTCATTCCACCAGTGAGGAGGACATGCGTGTGCAATTTCGAGTCAATCGGTCAAAAGACGACCGTAACCCTAACCCTAGCCCCATAACCCTAACCCTAGCCCCATAACCCTAACCCTAACCCTAACCCTAGCCTCAGCCTTAAGCCAGCCTCATGAAACATTGTCCCTCTCACTAAAATATTCGCCAAAAATACAAATTTCACCCGAATCCAATGGGGACTGCTGTGTCTCGTTCAGCCAGTATAGGACTACGTCTGGGAGAAATTTCGAGTCAATCGGTCCAAACACCTGGAAGCTATTGAAAAAATCGGCCGACGTTTTCATGAAAAAGGACATTTTTTTCTTTAAAATATTCACCAAAAATACAAATTCCACCGGAATCCAACCAAAACCGGCGAGCCTCATTCCACCAGTGAGGAGGACATGCGTGTGCAATTTCGAGTCAATCGGTCAAAAGACGACCGTAACCCTAACCCTAGCCCCATAACCCTAACCCTAACCCTAACCCTAGCCTCAGCCTTAAGCCAGCCTCATGAAACATTGTCCCTCTCACTAAAATATTCGCCAAAAATACAAATTTCACCCGAATCCAATGGGGACTGCTGTGTCTCGTTCAGCCAGTATAGGACCACGTCTGGGAGAAATTTCGAGTCAATCGGTCCAAACACCTGGAAGCTATTGAAAAAATCGGCCGACGTTTTCATGAAAAAGGCCATTTTTTCTTTAAAATATTCGCCAAAAATACAAATTTCACCCGAATCCAATGGGGACTGCTGTGTCTCGTTCAGCCAGTATAGGACCACGTCTGGGAGAAATTTCGAGTCAATCGGTCCAAAGACCTGGAAGCTATTGAAAAAATCGGCCGACGTTTTCATGAAAAAGGCCATTTTTTTCTTTAAAATATTCACCAAAATTACAAATTCCACCGGAATCCAACCAAAACCGGCGAGCCTCATTCCACCAGTGAGGAGGACATGCATGTGCAATTTCGAGTCAATCGGTCAAAAGACGACCGTAACCCTAACCCTAGCCCCATAACCCTAACCCTAACCCTAACCCTAGCCTCAGCCTTAAGCCAGCCTACTGAAACATTGTCCCTCTCACTAAAATATTCGCCAAAAATACAAATTTCACCCGAATCCAATGGGGACTGCTGTGTCTCGTTCAGCCAGTATAGGACCACGTCTGGGAGAAATTTCGAGTCAATCGGTCCAAACACCTGGAAGCTATTGAAAAAATCGGCCGACGTTTTCATGAAAAAGGCCATTTTTTCTTTAAAATATTCGCCAAAAATACAAATTTCACCCGAATCCAATGGGGACTGCTGTGTCTCGTTCAGCCAGTATAGGACCACGTCTGGGAGAAATTTCGAGTCAATCGGTCCAAACACCTGGAAGCTATTGAAAAAATCGGCCGACGTTTTCATGAAAAAGGCCATTTTTTTCTTTAAAATATTCACCAAAAATACAAATTCCACCGGAATCCAACCAAAACCGGCGAGCCTCATTCCACCAGTGAGGAGGACATGCGTGTGCAATTTCGAGTCAATCGGTCAAAAGACGACCGTAACCCTAACCCTAGCCCCATAACCCTAACCCTAACCCTAACCCTAGCCTCAGCCTTAAGCCAGCCTCATGAAACATTGTCCCTCTCACTAAAATATTCGCCAAAAATACAAATTTCACCCGAATCCAATGGGGACTGCTGTGTCTCGTTCAGCCAGTATAGGACTACGTCTGGGAGAAATTTCGAGTCAATCGGTCCAAACACCTGGAAGCTATTGAAAAAATCGGCCGACGTTTTCATGAAAAAGGACATTTTTTTCTTTAAAATATTCACCAAAAATACAAATTCCACCGGAATCCAACCAAAACCGGCGAGCCTCATTCCACCAGTGAGGAGGACATGCGTGTGCAATTTCGAGTCAATCGGTCAAAAGACGACCGTAACCCTAACCCTAGCCCCATAACCCTAACCCTAACCCTAACCCTAGCCTCAGCCTTAAGCCAGCCTCATGAAACATTGTCCCTCTCACTAAAATATTCGCCAAAAATACAAATTTCACCCGAATCCAATGGGGACTGCTGTGTCTCGTTCAGCCAGTATAGGACCACGTCTGGGAGAAATTTCGAGTCAATCGGTCCAAAGACCTGGAAGCTATTGAAAAAATCGGCCGACGTTTTCATGAAAAAGGCCATTTTTTCTTTAAAATATTCGCCAAAAATACAAATTTCACCCGAATCCAATGGGGACTGCTGTGTCTCGTTCAGCCAGTATAGGACCACGTCTGGGAGAAATTTCGAGTCAATCGGTCCAAAGACCTGGAAGCTATTGAAAAAATCGGCCGACGTTTTCATGAAAAAGGCCATTTTTTTCTTTAAAATATTCACCAAAATTACAAATTCCACCGGAATCCAACCAAAACCGGCGAGCCTCATTCCACCAGTGAGGAGGACATGCGTGTGCAATTTCGAGTCAATCGGTCAAAAGACGACCGTAACCCTAACCCTAGCCCCATAAACCTAACCCTAGCCCCATAACCCTAACCCTAACCCTAACCCTAGCCTCAGCCTTAAGCCAGCCTCATGAAACATTGTCCCTCTCACTAAAATGTTCGCCAAAAATACAAATTTCACCCAAATCCAATGGGGACTGCTGTGTCTCGTTCAGCCAGTATAGGACCACGTCTGGGAGAAATTTCGAGTCAATCGGTCCAAAGACCTGGAAGCTATTGAAAAAATCGGCCGACGTTTTCATGAAAAAGGCCATTTTTTTCTTTAAAATATTCACCAAAATTACAAATTCCACCGGAATCCAACCAAAACCGGCGAGCCTCATTCCACCAGTGAGGAGGACATGCGTGTGCAATTACGAGTCAATCGGTCAAAAGACGACCGTAACCCTAACCCTAGCCCCATAACCCTAACCCTAACCCTAACCCTAGCCTCAGCCTTAAGCCAGCCTCATGAAACATTGTCCCTCTCACTAAAATATTCGCCAAAAATACAAATTTCACCCGAATCCAATGGGGACTGCTGTGTCTCGTTCAGCCAGTATAGGACCACGTCTGGGAGAAATTTCGAGTCAATCTGTCCAAACACCTGGAAGCTATTGAAAAAATCGGCCGACGTTTTCATGAAAAAGGCAATTTTTTAAAAAAAAATATTCACCAAAAATACAAATTCCACCGGAATCCAACCAAAACCGGCGAGCCTCATTCCACCAGTGAGGAGGACATGCATGTGCAATTTCGAGTCAATCGGTCAAAAGACGACCGTAACCCTAACCCTAGCCCCATAACCCTAACCCTAGCCCCAAAACCCTAACCCTAACCCTAACCCTAGCCTCAGCCTTAAGCCAGCCTCATGAAACATTGTCCCTCTCACTAAAATATTCGCCAAAAATACAAATTTCACCCGAATCCAATGGGGACTGCTGTGTCTCGTTCAGCCAGTATAGGACCACGTCTGGGAGAAATTTCGAGTCAATCGGTCCAAAGACCTGGAAGCTATTGAAAAAATCGGCCGACGTTTTCATGAAAAAGGCCATTTTTTCTTTAAAATATTCGCCAAAAATACAAATTCCACCGGAATCCAACCAAAACCGGCGAGCCTCATTCCACCAGTGAGGAGGACATGCGTGTGCAATTTCGAGTCAATCGGTCAAAAGACGACCGTAACCCTAACCCTAGCCCCATAACCCTAACCCTAGCCCCATAACCCTAACCCTAACCCCATAACCGTAACCCTAACCCTAACCCTAGCCTCAGCCTTAAGCCAGCCTCATGAAACATTGTCCCTCTCACTAAAATATTCGCCAAAAATACAAATTTCACCCGAATCCAATGGGGACTGCTGTGTCTCGTTCAGCCAGTATAGGACCACGTCTGGGAGAAATTTCGAGTCAATCAGTCCAAAGACCTGGAAGCTATTGAAAAAATCGGCCGACGTTTTCATGAAAAAGGCCATTTTTTCTTTAAAATATTCGCCAAAAATACAAATTTCACCCGAATCCAATGGGGACTGCTGTGTCTCGTTCAGCCAGTATAGGACCACGTCTGGGAGAAATTTCGAGTCAATCGGTCCAAACACCTGGAAGCTATTGAAAAAATCGGCCGACGTTTTCATGAAAAAGGACATTTTTTTCTTTAAAATATTCACCAAAAATACAAATTCCACCGGAATCCAACCAAAACCGGCGAGCCTCATTCCACCAGTGAGGAGGACATGCGTGTGCAATTTCGAGTCAATCGGTCAAAAGACGACCGTAACCCTAACCCTAGCCCCATAACCCTAACCCTAGCCCCATAACCCTAACCCTAACCCTAACCCTAGCCTCAGCCTTAAGCCAGCCTCATGAAACATTGTCCCTCTCACTAAAATATTCGCCAAAAATACAAATTTCACCCGAATCCAATGGGGACTGCTGTGTCTCGTTCAGCCAGTATAGGACCACGTCTGGGAGAAATTTCGAGTCAATCGGTCCAAAGACCTGGAAGCTATTGAAAAAATCGGCCGACGTTTTCATGAAAAAGGTCATTTTTTTCTTTAAAATATTCACCAAAATTACAAATTCCACCGGAATCCAACCAAAACCGGCGAGCCTCATTCCACCAGTGAGGAGGACATGCGTGTGCAATTTCGAGTCAATCGGTCAAAAGACGACCGTAACCCTAACCCTAGCCCCATAACCCTAACCCTAACCCTAACCCTAGCCTCAGCCTTAAGCCAGCCTCATGAAACATTGTCCCTCTCACTAAAATATTCGCCAAAAATACAAATTTCACCCGAATCCAATGGGGACTGCTGTGTCTCGTTCAGCCAGTATAGGACCACGTCTGGGAGAAATTTCGAGTGAATCGGTCCAAAGACCTGGAAGCTATTGAAAAAATCGGCCAACGTTTTCATGAAAAAGGCCATTTTTTTCTTTAAAATATTCACCAAAAATACAAATTCCACCGGAATCCAACCAAAACCGGCGAGCCTCATTCCACCAGTGAGGAGGACATTCATGTGCAATTTCGAGTCAATCGGTCAAAAGACGACCGTAACCCTAACCCTAGCCCCATAACCCTAACCCTAGCCCCATAACCCTAACCCTAACCCTAACCCTAGCCTCAGCCTTAAGCCAGCCTCATGAAACATTGTCCCTCTCACTAAAATATTCGCCAAAAATACAAATTTCACCCGAATCCAATGGGGACTGCTGTGTCTCGTTCAGCCAGTATAGGACCACGTCTGGGAGAAATTTCGAGTCAATCGGTCCAAAGACCTGGAAGCTATTGAAAAAATCGGCCGACGTTTTCATGAAAAAGGCCATTTTTTCTTTAAAATATTCGCCAAAAATACAAATTTCACCCGAATCCAATGGAGACTGCTGTGTCTCGTTCAGCCAGTATAGGACCACGTCTGGGAGAAATTTCGAGTCAATCGGTCCAAACACCTGGAAGCTATTGAAAAAATCGGCCGACGTTTTCATGAAAAAGGCCATTTTTTTCTTTAAAATATTCACCAAAAATACAAATTCCACCGGAATCCAACCAAAACCGGCGAGCCTCATTCCACCAGTGAGGAGGACATGCGTGTGCAATTTCGAGTCAATCGGTCAAAAGACGACCGTAACCCTAACCCTAGCCCCATAAGCCTAACCCTAGCCCCATAACCCTAACCCTAACCCTAACCCTAGCCTCAGCCTTAAGCCAGCCTCATGAAACATTGTCCCTCTCACTAAAATATTCGCCAAAAATACAAATTTCACCCGAATCCAATGGGGACTGCTGTGTCTCGTTCAGCCAGTATAGGACCACGTCTGGGAGAAATTTCGAGTGAATCGGTCCAAAGACCTGGAAGCTATTGAAAAAATCGGCCAACGTTTTCATGAAAAAGGCCATTTTTTCTTTAAAATATTCGCCAAAAATACAAATTTCACCCGAATCCAATGGAGACTGCTGTGTCTCGTTCAGCCAGTATAGGACCACGTCTGGGAGAAATTTCGAGTCAATCGGTCCAAACACCTGGAAGCTATTGAAAAAATCGGCCGACGTTTTCATGAAAAAGGCCATTTTTTTCTTTAAAATATTCACCAAAAATACAAATTCCACCGGAATCCAACCAAAACCGGCGAGCCTCATTCCACCAGTGAGGAGGACATGCGTGTGCAATTTCGAGTCAATCGGTCAAAAGACGACCGTAACCCTAACCCTAGCCCCATAACCCTAACCCTAACCCTAACCCTAGCCTCAGCCTTAAGCCAGCCTCATGAAACATTGTCCCTCTCACTAAAATATTCGCCAAAAATACAAATTTCACCCGAATCCAATGGGGACTGCTGTGTCTCGTTCAGCCAGTATAGGACTACGTCTGGGAGAAATTTCGAGTCAATCGGTCCAAACACCTGGAAGCTATTGAAAAAATCGGCCGACGTTTTCATGAAAAAGGACATTTTTTTCTTTAAAATATTCACCAAAAATACAAATTCCACCGGAATCCAACCAAAACCGGCGAGCCTCATTCCACCAGTGAGGAGGACATGCGTGTGCAATTTCGAGTCAATCGGTCAAAAGACGACCGTAACCCTAACCCTAGCCCCATAACCCTAACCCTAACCCTAGCCTCAGCCTTAAGCCAGCCTCATGAAACATTGTCCCTCTCACTAAAATATTCGCCAAAAATACAAATTTCACCCGAATCCAATGGGGACTGCTGTGTCTCGTTCAGCCAGTATAGGACCACGTCTGGGAGAAATTTCGAGTCAATCGGTCCAAAGACCTGGAAGCTATTGAAAAAATCGGCCGACGTTTTCATGAAAAAGGCCATTTTTTCTTTAAAATATTCGCCAAAAATACAAATTTCACCCGAATCCAATGGGGACTGCTGTGTCTCGTTCAGCCAGTATAGGACCACGTCTGGGAGAAATTTCGAGTCAATCGGTCCAAAGACCTGGAAGCTATTGAAAAAATCGGCCGACGTTTTCATGAAAAAGGCCATTTTTTTCTTTAAAATATTCACCAAAATTACAAATTCCACCGGAATCCAACCAAAACCGGCGAGCCTCATTCCACCAGTGAGGAGGACATGCGTGTGCAATTTCGAGTCAATCGGTCAAAAGACGACCGTAACCCTAACCCTAGCCCCATAAACCTAACCCTAGCCCCATAACCCTAACCCTAACCCTAACCCTAACCCTAGCCTCAGCCTTAAGCCAGCCTCATGAAACATTGTCCCTCTCACTAAAATATTCGCCAAAAATACAAATTTCACCCGAATCCAATGGGGACTGCTGTGTCTCGTTCAGCCAGTATAGGACCACGTCTGGGAGAAATTTCGAGTCAATCTGTCCAAACACCTGGAAGCTATTGAAAAAATCGGCCGACGTTTTCATGAAAAAGGCAATTTTTTTAAAAAAAATATTCACCAAAAATACAAATTCCACCGGAATCCAACCAAAACCGGCGAGCCTCATTCCACCAGTGAGGAGGACATGCATGTGCAATTTCGAGTCAATCGGTCAAAAGACGACCGTAACCCTAACCCTAGCCCCATAACCCTAACCCTAGCCCCAAAACCCTAACCCTAACCCTAACCCTAGCCTCAGCCTTAAGCCAGCCTCATGAAACATTGTCCCTCTCACTAAAATATTCGCCAAAAATACAAATTTCACCCGAATCCAATGGGGACTGCTGTGTCTCGTTCAGCCAGTATAGGACCACGTCTGGGAGAAATTTCGAGTCAATCGGTCCAAACACCTGGAAGCTATTGAAAAAATCGGCCGACGTTTTCATGAAAAAGGCCATTTTTTCTTTAAAATATTCGCCAAAAATACAAATTTCACCCGAATCCAATGGGGACTGCTGTGTCTCGTTCAGCCAGTATAGGACCACGTCTGGGAGAAATTTCGAGTCAATCGGTCCAAACACCTGGAAGCTATTGAAAAAATCGGCCGACGTTTTCATGAAAAAGGCCATTTTTTTCTTTAAAATATTCACCAAAAATACAAATTCCACCGGAATCCAACCAAAACCGGCGAGCCTCATTCCACCAGTGAGGAGGACATGCGTGTGCAATTTCGAGTCAATCGGTCAAAAGACGACCGTAACCCTAACCCTAGCCCCATAACCCTAACCCTAACCCTAACCCTAGCCTCAGCCTTAAGCCAGCCTCATGAAACATTGTCCCTCTCACTAAAATATTCGCCAAAAATACAAATTTCACCCGAATCCAATGGGGACTGCTGTGTCTCGTTCAGCCAGTATAGGACTACGTCTGGGAGAAATTTCGAGTCAATCGGTCCAAACACCTGGAAGCTATTGAAAAAATCGGCCGACGTTTTCATGAAAAAGGACATTTTTTTCTTTAAAATATTCACCAAAAATACAAATTCCACCGGAATCCAACCAAAACCGGCGAGCCTCATTCCACCAGTGAGGAGGACATGCGTGTGCAATTTCGAGTCAATCGGTCAAAAGACGACCGTAACCCTAACCCTAGCCCCATAACCCTAACCCTAACCCTAACCCTAGCCTCAGCCTTAAGCCAGCCTCATGAAACATTGTCCCTCTCACTAAAATATTCGCCAAAAATACAAATTTCACCCGAATCCAATGGGGACTGCTGTGTCTCGTTCAGCCAGTATAGGACCACGTCTGGGAGAAATTTCGAGTCAATCGGTCCAAAGACCTGGAAGCTATTGAAAAAATCGGCCGACGTTTTCATGAAAAAGGCCATTTTTTCTTTAAAATATTCGCCAAAAATACAAATTTCACCCGAATCCAATGGGGACTGCTGTGTCTCGTTCAGCCAGTATAGGACCACGTCTGGGAGAAATTTCGAGTCAATCGGTCCAAAGACCTGGAAGCTATTGAAAAAATCGGCCGACGTTTTCATGAAAAAGGCCATTTTTTCTTTAAAATATTCGCCAAAAATACAAATTCCACCGGAATCCAACCAAAACCGGCGAGCCTCATTCCACCAGTGAGGAGGACATGCGTGTGCAATTTCGAGTCAATCGGTCAAAAGACGACCGTAACCCTAACCCTAGCCCCATAACCCTAACCCTAGCCCCATAACCCTAACCCTAGCCCCATAACCCTAACCCTAACCCTAACCCTAGCCTCAGCCTTAAGCCAGCCTCATGAAACATTGTCCCTCTCACTAAAATATTCGCCAAAAATACAAATTTCACCCGAATCCAATGGGGACTGCTGTGTCTCGTTCAGCCAGTATAGGACCACGTCTGGGAGAAATTTCGAGTCAATCGGTCCAAAGACCTGGAAGCTATTGAAAAAATCGGCCGACGTTTTCATGAAAAAGGTCATTTTTTTCTTTAAAATATTCACCAAAATTACAAATTCCACCGGAATCCAACCAAAACCGGCGAGCCTCATTCCACCAGTGAGGAGGACATGCGTGTGCAATTTCGAGTCAATCGGTCAAAAGACGACCGTAACCCTAACCCTAGCCCCATAACCCTAACCCTAACCCTAACCCTAGCCTCAGCCTTAAGCCAGCCTCATGAAACATTGTCCCTCTCACTAAAATATTCGCCAAAAATACAAATTTCACCCGAATCCAATGGGGACTGCTGTGTCTCGTTCAGCCAGTATAGGACCACGTCTGGGAGAAATTTCGAGTGAATCGGTCCAAAGACCTGGAAGCTATTGAAAAAATCGGCCAACGTTTTCATGAAAAAGGCCATTTTTTTCTTTAAAATATTCACCAAAAATACAAATTCCACCGGAATCCAACCAAAACCGGCGAGCCTCATTCCACCAGTGAGGAGGACATGCATGTGCAATTTCGAGTCAATCGGTCAAAAGACGACCGTAACCCTAACCCTAGCCCCATAACCCTAACCCTAGCCCCATAACCCTAACCCTAACCCTAACCCTAGCCTCAGCCTTAAGCCAGCCTCATGAAACATTATCCCTCTCACTAAAATATTCGCCAAAAATACAAATTTCACCCGAATCCAATGGGGACTGCTGTGTCTCGTTCAGCCAGTATAGGACCACGTCTGGGAGAAATTTCGAGTCAATCGGTCCAAAGACCTGGAAGCTATTGAAAAAATCGGCCGACGTTTTCATGAAAAAGGCCATTTTTTCTTTAAAATATTCGCCAAAAATACAAATTTCACCCGAATCCAATGGAGACTGCTGTGTCTCGTTCAGCCAGTATAGGACCACGTCTGGGAGAAATTTCGAGTCAATCGGTCCAAACACCTGGAAGCTATTGAAAAAATCGGCCGACGTTTTCATGAAAAAGGCCATTTTTTTCTTTAAAATATTCACCAAAAATACAAATTCCACCGGAATCCAACCAAAACCGGCGAGCCTCATTCCACCAGTGAGGAGGACATGCGTGTGCAATTTCGAGTCAATCGGTCAAAAGACGACCGTAACCCTAACCCTAGCCCCATAAGCCTAACCCTAGCCCCATAACCCTAACCCTAACCCTAACCCTAGCCTCAGCCTTAAGCCAGCCTCATGAAACATTGTCCCTCTCACTAAAATATTCGCCAAAAATACAAATTTCACCCGAATCCAATGGGGACTGCTGTGTCTCGTTCAGCCAGTATAGGACCACGTCTGGGAGAAATTTCGAGTCAATCGGTCCAAAGACCTGGAAGCTATTGAAAAAATCGGCCGACGTTTTCATGAAAAAGGCCATTTTTTCTTTAAAATATTCGCCAAAAATACAAATTTCACCCGAATCCAATGGGGACTGCTGTGTCTCGTTCAGCCAGTATAGGACCACGTCTGGGAGAAATTTCGAGTCAATCGGTCCAAAGACCTGGAAGCTATTGAAAAAATCGGCCGACGTTTTCATGAAAAAGGCCATTTTTTCTTTAAAATATTCGCCAAAAATACAAATTCCACCGGAATCCAACCAAAACCGGCGAGCCTCATTCCACCAGTGAGGAGGACATGCGTGTGCAATTTCGAGTCAATCGGTCAAAAGACGACCGTAACCCTAACCCTAGCCCCATAACCCTAACCCTAGCCCCATAACCCTAACCCTAGCCCCATAACCCTAACCCTAACCCTAACCCTAGCCTCAGCCTTAAGCCAGCCTCATGAAACATTGTCCCTCTCACTAAAATATTCGCCAAAAATACAAATTTCACCCGAATCCAATGGGGACTGCTGTGTCTCGTTCAGCCAGTATAGGACCACGTCTGGGAGAAATTTCGAGTCAATCGGTCCAAAGACCTGGAAGCTATTGAAAAAATCGGCCGACGTTTTCATGAAAAAGGTCATTTTTTTCTTTAAAATATTCACCAAAATTACAAATTCCACCGGAATCCAACCAAAACCGGCGAGCCTCATTCCACCAGTGAGGAGGACATGCGTGTGCAATTTCGAGTCAATCGGTCAAAAGACGACCGTAACCCTAACCCTAGCCCCATAACCCTAACCCTAACCCTAACCCTAGCCTCAGCCTTAAGCCAGCCTCATGAAACATTGTCCCTCTCACTAAAATATTCGCCAAAAATACAAATTTCACCCGAATCCAATGGGGACTGCTGTGTCTCGTTCAGCCAGTATAGGACCACGTCTGGGAGAAATTTCGAGTGAATCGGTCCAAAGACCTGGAAGCTATTGAAAAAATCGGCCAACGTTTTCATGAAAAAGGCCATTTTTTTCTTTAAAATATTCACCAAAAATACAAATTCCACCGGAATCCAACCAAAACCGGCGAGCCTCATTCCACCAGTGAGGAGGACATGCATGTGCAATTTCGAGTCAATCGGTCAAAAGACGACCGTAACCCTAACCCTAGCCCCATAACCCTAACCCTAGCCCCATAACCCTAACCCTAACCCTAACCCTAGCCTCAGCCTTAAGCCAGCCTCATGAAACATTATCCCTCTCACTAAAATATTCGCCAAAAATACAAATTTCACCCGAATCCAATGGGGACTGCTGTGTCTCGTTCAGCCAGTATAGGACCACGTCTGGGAGAAATTTCGAGTCAATCGGTCCAAAGACCTGGAAGCTATTGAAAAAATCGGCCGACGTTTTCATGAAAAAGGCCATTTTTTCTTTAAAATATTCGCCAAAAATACAAATTTCACCCGAATCCAATGGAGACTGCTGTGTCTCGTTCAGCCAGTATAGGACCACGTCTGGGAGAAATTTCGAGTCAATCGGTCCAAACACCTGGAAGCTATTGAAAAAATCGGCCGACGTTTTCATGAAAAAGGCCATTTTTTTCTTTAAAATATTCACCAAAAATACAAATTCCACCGGAATCCAACCAAAACCGGCGAGCCTCATTCCACCAGTGAGGAGGACATGCGTGTGCAATTTCGAGTCAATCGGTCAAAAGACGACCGTAACCCTAACCCTAGCCCCATAAGCCTAACCCTAGCCCCATAACCCTAACCCTAACCCTAACCCTAGCCTCAGCCTTAAGCCAGCCTCATGAAACATTGTCCCTCTCACTAAAATATTCGCCAAAAATACAAATTTCACCCGAATCCAATGGGGACTGCTGTGTCTCGTTCAGCCAGTATAGGACCACGTCTGGGAGAAATTTCGAGTGAATCGGTCCAAAGACCTGGAAGCTATTGAAAAAATCGGCCAACGTTTTCATGAAAAAGGCCATTTTTTCTTTAAAATATTCGCCAAAAATACAAATTTCACCCGAATCCAATGGAGACTGCTGTGTCTCGTTCAGCCAGTATAGGACCACGTCTGGGAGAAATTTCGAGTCAATCGGTCCAAACACCTGGAAGCTATTGAAAAAATCGGCCGACGTTTTCATGAAAAAGGCCATTTTTTTCTTTAAAATATTCACCAAAAATACAAATTCCACCGGAATCCAACCAAAACCGGCGAGCCTCATTCCACCAGTGAGGAGGACATGCGTGTGCAATTTCGAGTCAATCGGTCAAAAGACGACCGTAACCCTAACCCTAGCCCCATAACCCTAACCCTAGCCCCATAACCCTAACCCTAACCCTAACCCTAGCCTCAGCCTTAAGCCAGCCTCATGAAACATTGTCCCTCTCACTAAAATATTCGCCAAAAATACAAATTTCACCCGAATCCAATGGGGACTGCTGTGTCTCGTTCAGCCAGTATAGGACCACGTCTGGGAGAAATTTCGAGTCAATCAGTCCAAAGACCTGGAAGCTATTGAAAAAATCGGCCGACGTTTTCATGAAAAAGGCCATTTTTTCTTTAAAATATTCGCCAAAAATACAAATTCCACCGGAATCCAACCAAAACCGGCGAGCCTCATTCCACCAGTGAGGAGGACATGCATGTGCAATTTCGAGTCAATCGGTCAAAAGACGACCGTAACCCTAACCCTAGCCCCATAACCCTAACCCTAGCCCCATAACCCTAACCCTAACCCTAACCCTAGCCTCAGCCTTAAGCCAGCCTCATGAAACATTGTCCCTCTCACTAAAATATTCGCCAAAAATACAAATTTCACCCGAATCCAATGGGGACTGCTGTGTCTCGTTCAGCCAGTATAGGACCACGTCTGGGAGAAATTTCGAGTCAATCAGTCCAAAGACCTGGAAGCTATTGAAAAAATCGGCCGACGTTTTCATGAAAAAGGCCATTTTTTCTTTAAAATATTCGCCAAAAATACAAATTTCACCCGAATCCAATGGGGACTGCTGTGTCTCGTTCAGCCAGTATAGGACCACGTCTGGGAGAAATTTCGAGTCAATCGGTCTAAAGACCTGGAAGCTATTGAAAAAATCGGCCGACGTTTTCATGAAAAAGGCCATTTTTTTCTTTAAAATATTCACCAAAATTACAAATTCCACCGGAATCCAACCAAAACCGGCGAGCCTCATTCCACCAGTGAGGAGGACATGCATGTGCAATTTCGAGTCAATCGGTCAAAAGACGACCGTAACCCTAACCCTAGCCCCATAACCCTAACCCTAACCCTAACCCTAGCCTCGGCCTTAAGCCAGCCTCATGAAACATTGTCCCTCTCACTAAAATATTCGCCAAAAATACAAATTTCACCCGACTCCAATGGGGACTGCTGTGTCTCGTTCAGCCAGTATAGGACCACGTCTGGGAGAAATTTCGAGTGAATCGGTCCAAAGACCTGGAAGCTATTGAAAAAATCGGCCAACGTTTTCATGAAAAAGGCCATTTTTTTCTTTAAAATATTCACCAAAAATACAAATTCCACCGGAATCCAACCAAAACCGGCGAGCCTCATTCCACCAGTGAGGAGGACATGCATGTGCAATTTCGAGTCAATCGGTCAAAAGACGACCGTAACCCTAACCCTAGCCCCATAACCCTAACCCTAGCCCCATAACCCTAACCCTAACCCTAACCCTAGCCTCAGCCTTAAGCCAGCCTCATGAAACATTGTCCCTCTCACTAAAATATTCGCCAAAAATACAAATTTCACCCGACTCCAATGGGGACTGCTGTGTCTCGTTCAGCCAGTATAGGACCACGTCTGGGAGAAATTTCGAGTCAATCGGTCCAAACACCTGGAAGCTATTGAAAAAATCGGCCGACGTTTTCATGAAAAAGGCCATTTTTTTCTTTAAAATATTCACCAAAAATACAAATTCCACCGGAATCCAACCAAAACCGGCGAGCCTCATTCCACCAGTGAGGAGGACATGCGTGTGCAATTTCGAGTCAATCGGTCAAAAGACGACCGTAACCCTAACCCTAGCCCCATAACCCTAACCCTAACCCTAACCCTAGCCTCAGCCTTAAGCCAGCCTCATGAAACATTGTCCCTCTCACTAAAATATTCGCCAAAAATACAAATTTCACCCGAATCCAATGGGGACTGCTGTGTCTCGTTCAGCCAGTATAGGACCACGTCTGGGAGAAATTTCGAGTCAATCAGTCCAAAGACCTGGAAGCTATTGAAAAAATCGGCCGACGTTTTCATGAAAAAGGCCATTTTTTCTTTAAAATATTCGCCAAAAATACAAATTTCACCCGAATCCAATGGGGACTGCTGTGTCTCGTTCAGCCAGTATAGGACCACGTCTGGGAGAAATTTCGAGTCAATCGGTCCAAAGACCTGGAAGCTATTGAAAAAATCGGCCGACGTTTTCATGAAAAAGGCCATTTTTTTCTTTAAAATATTCACCAAAATTACAAATTCCACCGGAATCCAACCAAAACCGGCGAGCCTCATTCCACCAGTGAGGAGGACATGCGTATGCAATTTCGAGTCAATCGGTCAAAAGACGACCGTAACCCTAACCCTAGCCCCATAACCCTAACCCTAGCCCCATAACCCTAACCCTAACCCTAACCCTAGCCTCAGCCTTAAGCCAGCCTCATGAAACATTGTCCCTCTCACTAAAATATTCGCCAAAAATACAAATTTCACCCGAATCCAATGGGGACTGCTGTGTCTCGTTCAGCCAGTATAGGACCACGTCTGGGAGAAATTTCGAGTCAATCAGTCCAAAGACCTGGAAGCTATTGAAAAAATCGGCCGACGTTTTCATGAAAAAGGCCATTTTTTCTTTAAAATATTCGCCAAAAATACAAATTTCACCCGAATCCAATGGGGACTGCTGTGTCTCGTTCAGCCAGTATAGGACCACGTCTGGGAGAAATTTCGAGTCAATCGGTCCAAAGACCTGGAAGCTATTGAAAAAATCGGCCGACGTTTTCATGAAAAAGGCAATTTTTTTTAAAAAAATATTCACCAAAATTACAAATTCCACCGGAATCCAACCAAAACCGGCGAGCCTCATTCCACCAGTGAGGAGGACATGCATGTGCAATTTCGAGTCAATCGGTCAAAAGACGACCGTAACCCTAACCCTAGCCCCATAACCCTAACCCTAGCCCCATAACCCTAACCCTAACCCTAACCCTAGCCTCAGCCTTAAGCCAGCCTCATGAAACATTGTCCCTCTCACTAAAATATTCGCCAAAAATACAAATTTCACCCGAATCCAATGGGGACTGCTGTGTCTCGTTCAGCCAGTATAGGACCACGTCTGGGAGAAATTTCGAGTCAATCAGTCAAAAGACCTGGAAGCTATTGAAAAAATCGGCCGACGTTTTCATGAAAAAGGCCATTTTTTCTTTAAAATATTCGCCAAAAATACAAATTTCACCCGAATCCAATGGGGACTGCTGTGTCTCGTTCAGCCAGTATAGGACCACGTCTGGGAGAAATTTCGAGTCAATCGGTCCAAAGACCTGGAAGCTATTGAAAAAATCGGCCGACGTTTTCATGAAAAAGGTCATTTTTTTCTTTAAAATATTCACCAAAATTACAAATTCCACCGGAATCCAACCAAAACCGGCGAGCCTCATTCCACCAGTGAGGAGGACATGCGTGTGCAATTTCGAGTCAATCGGTCAAAAGACGACCGTAACCCTAACCCTAGCCCCATAACCCTAACCCTAACCCTAGCCTCAGCCTTAAGCCAGCCTCATGAAACATTGTCCCTCTCACTAAAATATTCGCCAAAAATACAAATTTCACCCGAATCCAATGGGGACTGCTGTGTCTCGTTCAGCCAGTATAGGACCACGTCTGGGAGAAAGGTCGAGTCAATCGGTCCAAAGACCTGGAAGCTATTGAAAAAATCGGCCGACGTTTTCATGAAAAAGGCCATTTTTTTCTTTAAAATATTCACCAAAATTACAAATTCCACCGGAATCCAACCAAAACCGGCGAGCCTCATTCCACCAGTGAGGAGGACATGCGTGTGCAATTTCGAGTCAATCGGTCAAAAGACGACCGTAACCCTAACCCTAGCCCCATAACCCTAACCCTAGCCCCATAACCCTAACCCTAACCCTAACCCTAGCCTCAGCCTTAAGCCAGCCTCATGAAACATTGTCCCTCTCACTAAAATATTCGCCAAAAATACAAATTTCACCCGAATCCAATGGGGACTGCTGTGTCTCGTTCAGCCAGTATAGGACCACGTCTGGGAGAAATTTCGAGTCAATCAGTCCAAAGACCTGGAAGCTATTGAAAAAATCGGCCGACGTTTTCATGAAAAAGGCCATTTTTTCTTTAAAATATTCGCCAAAAATACAAATTTCACCCGAATCCAATGGGGACTGCTGTGTCTCGTTCAGCCAGTATAGGACCACGTCTGGGAGAAATTTCGAGTCAATCGGTCCAAAGACCTGGAAGCTATTGAAAAAATCGGCCGACGTTTTCATGAAAAAGGCCATTTTTTTCTTTAAAATATTCACCAAAATTACAAATTCCACCGGAATCCAACCAAAACCGGCGAGCCTCATTCCACCAGTGAGGAGGACATGCGTGTGCAATTTCGAGTCAATCGGTCAAAAGACGACCGTAACCCTAACCCTAGCCCCATAACCCTAACCCTAACCCTAACCCTAGCCTCAGCCTTAAGCCAGCCTCATGAAACATTGTCCCTCTCACTAAAATATTCGCCAAAAATACAAATTTCACCCGACTCCAATGGGGACTGCTGTGTCTCGTTCAGCCAGTATAGGACCACGTCTGGGAGAAATTTCGAGTCAATCGGTCCAAACACCTGGAAGCTATTGAAAAAATCGGCCGACGTTTTCATGAAAAAGGCCATTTTTTTCTTTAAAATATTCACCAAAATTACAAATTCCACCGGAATCCAACCAAAACCGGCGAGCCTCATTCCACCAGTGAGGAGGACATGCGTGTGCAATTTCGAGTCAATCGGTCAAAAGACGACCGTAACCCTAACCCTAGCCCCATAACCCTAACCCTAGCCCCATAACCCTAACCCTAACCCTAGCCTCAGCCTTAAGCCAGCCTCATGAAACATTGTCCCTCTCACTAAAATATTCGCCAAAAATACAAATTTCACCCGAATCCAATGGGGACTGCTGTGTCTCGTTCAGCCAGTATAGGACCACGTCTGGGAGAAAGGTCGAGTCAATCGGTCCAAAGACCTGGAAGCTATTGAAAAAATCGGCCGACGTTTTCATGAAAAAGGCCATTTTTTTCTTTAAAATATTCACCAAAATTACAAATTCCACCGGAATCCAACCAAAACCGGCGAGCCTCATTCCACCAGTGAGGAGGACATGCGTGTGCAATTTCGAGTCAATCGGTCAAAAGACGACCGTAACCCTAACCCTAGCCCCATAACCCTAACCCTAGCCCCATAACCCTAACCCTAACCCTAGCCTCAGCCTTAAGCCAGCCTCATGAAACATTGTCCCTCTCACTAAAATATTCGCCAAAAATACAAATTTCACCCGAATCCAATGGGGACTGCTGTGTCTCGTTCAGCCAGTATAGGACCACGTCTGGGAGAAATTTCGAGTCAATCAGTCCAAAGACCTGGAAGCTATTGAAAAAATCGGCCGACGTTTTCATGAAAAAGGCCATTTTTTCTTTAAAATATTCGCCAAAAATACAAATTTCACCCGAATCCAATGGGGACTGCTGTGTCTCGTTCAGCCAGTATAGGACCACGTCTGGGAGAAATTTCGAGTCAATCGGTCCAAAGACCTGGAAGCTATTGAAAAAATCGGCCGACGTTTTCATGAAAAAGGCCATTTTTTTCTTTAAAATATTCACCAAAATTACAAATTCCACCGGAATCCAACCAAAACCGGCGAGCCTCATTCCACCAGTGAGGAGGACATGCGTGTGCAATTTCGAGTCAATCGGTCAAAAGACGACCGTAACCCTAACCCTAGCCCCATAACCCTAACCCTAACCCTAACCCTAGCCTCAGCCTTAAGCCAGCCTCATGAAACATTGTCCCTCTCACTAAAATATTCGCCAAAAATACAAATTTCACCCGACTCCAATGGGGACTGCTGTGTCTCGTTCAGCCAGTATAGGACCACGTCTGGGAGAAATTTCGAGTCAATCGGTCCAAACACCTGGAAGCTATTGAAAAAATCGGCCGACGTTTTCATGAAAAAGGCAATTTTTTTAAAAAAAATATTCACCAAAAATACAAATTCCACCGGAATCCAACCAAAACCGGCGAGCCTCATTCCACCAGTGAGGAGGACATGCATGTGCAATTTCGAGTCAATCGGTCAAAAGACGACCGTAACCCTAACCCTAGCCCCATAACCCTAACCCTAGCCCCATAACCCTAACCCTAACCCTAACCCTAGCCTCAGCCTTAAGCCAGCCTCATGAAACATTGTCCCTCTCACTAAAATATTCGCCAAAAATACAAATTTCACCCGAATCCAATGGGGACTGCTGTGTCTCGTTCAGCCAGTATAGGACCACGTCTGGGAGAAATTTCGAGTCAATCAGTCCAAAGACCTGGAAGCTATTGAAAAAATCGGCCGACGTTTTCATGAAAAAGGCCATTTTTTCTTTAAAATATTCGCCAAAAATACAAATTTCACCCGAATCCAATGGGGACTGCTGTGTCTCGTTCAGCCAGTATAGGACCACGTCTGGGAGAAATTTCGAGTCAATCGGTCCAAAGACCTGGAAGCTATTGAAAAAATCGGCCAACGTTTTCATGAAAAAGGCCATTTTTTTCTTTAAAATATTCACCAAAAATACAAATTCCACCAGAATCCAACCAAAACCGGCGAGCCTCATTCCACCAGTGAGGAGGACATGCATGTGCAATTTCGAGTCAATCGGTCAAAAGACGACCGTAACCCTAACCCTAGCCCCATAACCCTAACCCTAACCCTAACCCTAGCCTCAGCCTTAAGCCAGCCTCATGAAACATTGTCCCTCTCACTAAAATATTCGCCAAAAATACAAATTTCACCCGAATCCAATGGGGACTGCTGTGTCTCGTTCAGCCAGTATAGGACCACGTCTGGGAGAAATTTCGAGTCAATCGGTCCAAAGACCTGGAAGCTATTGAAAAAATCGGCCGACGTTTTCATGAAAAAGGCCATTTTTTTCTTTAAAATATTCACCAAAATTACAAATTCCACCGGAATCCAACCAAAACCGGCGAGCCTCATTCCACCAGTGAGGAGGACATGCGTGTGCAATTTCGAGTCAATCGGTCAAAAGACGACCGTAACCCTAACCCTAGCCCCATAACCCTAACCCTAACCCTAACCCTAGCCTCAGCCTTAAGCCAGCCTCATGAAACATTGTCCCTCTCACTAAAATATTCGCCAAAAATACAAATTTCACCCGAATCCAATGGGGACTGCTGTGTCTCGTTCAGCCAGTATAGGACCACGTCTGTGAGAAATTTTGAGTCAATCGGTCCAAACACCTGGAAGCTATTGAAAAAATCGGCCGACGTTTTCATGAAAAAGGCCATTTTTTCTTTAAAATATTCGCCAAAAATACAAATTTCACCCGAATCCAATGGGGACTGCTGTGTCTCGTTCAGCCAGTATAGGACCACGTCTGGGAGAAATTTCGAGTCAATCGGTCCAAAGACCTGGAAGCTATTGAAAAAATCGGCCGACGTTTTCATGAAAAAGGCCATTTTTTTCTTTAAAATATTCACCAAAATTACAAATTCCACCGGAATCCAACCAAAACCGGCGAGCCTCATTCCACCAGTGAGGAGGACATGCGTATGCAATTTCGAGTCAATCGGTCAAAAGACGACCGTAACCCTAACCCTAGCCCCATAACCCTAACCCTAGCCCCATAACCCTAACCCTAACCCTAACCCTAGCCTCAGCCTTAAGCCAGCCTCATGAAACATTGTCCCTCTCACTAAAATATTCGCCAAAAATACAAATTTCACCCGAATCCAATGGGGACTGCTGTGTCTCGTTCAGCCAGTATAGGACCACGTCTGGGAGAAATTTCAAGTCAATCAGTCCAAAGACCTGGAAGCTATTGAAAAAATCGGCCGACGTTTTCATGAAAAAGGCCATTTTTTCTTTAAAATATTCGCCAAAAATACAAATTTCACCCGAATCCAATGGGGACTGCTGTGTCTCGTTCAGCCAGTATAGGACCACGTCTGGGAGAAATTTCGAGTCAATCGGTCCAAAGACCTGGAAGCTATTGAAAAAATCGGCCGACGTTTTCATGAAAAAGGCAATTTTTTTTAAAAAAATATTCACCAAAATTACAAATTCCACCGGAATCCAACCAAAACCGGCGAGCCTCATTCCACCAGTGAGGAGGACATGCATGTGCAATTTCGAGTCAATCGGTCAAAAGACGACCGTAACCCTAACCCTAGCCCCATAACCCTAACCCTAGCCCCATAACCCTAACCCTAACCCTAACCCTAGCCTCAGCCTTAAGCCAGCCTCATGAAACATTGTCCCTCTCACTCAAATATTCGCCAAAAATACAAATTTCACCCGAATCCAATGGGGACTGCTGTGTCTCGTTCAGCCAGTATAGGACCACGTCTGTGAGAAATTTCGAGTCAATCAGTCCAAAGACCTGGAAGCTATTGAAAAAATCGGCCGACGTTTTCATGAAAAAGGCCATTTTTTCTTTAAAATATTCGCCAAAAATACAAATTTCACCCGAATCCAATGGGGACTGCTGTGTCTCGTTCAGCCAGTATAGGACCACGTCTGGGAGAAAGGTCGAGTCAATCGGTCCAAAGACCTGGAAGCTATTGAAAAAATCGGCCGACGTTTTCATGAAAAAGGCCATTTTTTTCTTTAAAATATTCACCAAAATTACAAATTCCACCGGAATCCAACCAAAACCGGCGAGCCTCATTCCACCAGTGAGGAGGACATGCGTGTGCAATTTCGAGTCAATCGGTCAAAAGACGACCGTAACCCTAACCCTAGCCCCATAACCCTAACCCTAACCCTAACCCTAGCCTCAGCCTTAAGCCAGCCTCATGAAACATTGTCCCTCTCACTAAAATATTCGCCAAAAATACAAATTTCACCCGAATCCAATGGGGAGTGCTGTGTCTCGTTCAGCCAGTATAGGACCACGTCTGTGAGAAATTTTGAGTCAATCGGTCCAAACACCTGGAAGCTATTGAAAAAATCGGCCGACGTTTTCATGAAAAAGGCCATTTTTTCTTTAAAATATTCGCCAAAAATACAAATTTCACCCGAATCCAATGGGGACTGCTGTGTCTCGTTCAGCCAGTATAGGACCACGTCTGGGAGAAATTTCGAGTCAATCGGTCCAAAGACCTGGAAGCTATTGAAAAAATCGGCCGACGTTTTCATGAAAAAGGCCATTTTTTTCTTTAAAATATTCACCAAAATTACAAATTCCACCGGAATCCAACCAAAACCGGCGAGCCTCATTCCACCAGTGAGGAGGACATGCGTGTGCAATTTCGAGTCAATCGGTCAAAAGACGACCGTAACCCTAACCCTAGCCCCATAACCCTAACCCTAACCCTAACCCTAGCCTCAGCCTTAAGCCAGCCTCATGAAACATTGTCCCTCTCACTAAAATATTCGCCAAAAATACAAATTTCACCCGAATCCAATGGGGACTGCTGTGTCTCGTTCAGCCAGTATAGGACCACGTCTGTGAGAAATTTTGAGTCAATCGGTCCAAACACCTGGAAGCTATTGAAAAAATCGGCCGACGTTTTCATGAAAAAGGCCATTTTTTCTTTAAAATATTCGCCAAAAATACAAATTTCACCCGAATCCAATGGGGACTGCTGTGTCTCGTTCAGCCAGTATAGGACCACGTCTGGGAGAAATTTCGAGTCAATCGGTCCAAAGACCTGGAAGCTATTGAAAAAATCGGCCGACGTTTTCATGAAAAAGGCCATTTTTTTCTTTAAAATATTCACCAAAATTACAAATTCCACCGGAATCCAACCAAAACCGGCGAGCCTCATTCCACCAGTGAGGAGGACATGCGTATGCAATTTCGAGTCAATCGGTCAAAAGACGACCGTAACCCTAACCCTAGCCCCATAACCCTAACCCTAGCCCCATAACCCTAACCCTAACCCTAACCCTAGCCTCAGCCTTAAGCCAGCCTCATGAAACATTGTCCCTCTCACTAAAATATTCGCCAAAAATACAAATTTCACCCGAATCCAATGGGGACTGCTGTGTCTCGTTCAGCCAGTATAGGACCACGTCTGGGAGAAATTTCAAGTCAATCAGTCCAAAGACCTGGAAGCTATTGAAAAAATCGGCCGACGTTTTCATGAAAAAGGCCATTTTTTCTTTAAAATATTCGCCAAAAATACAAATTTCACCCGAATCCAATGGGGACTGCTGTGTCTCGTTCAGCCAGTATAGGACCACGTCTGGGAGAAATTTCGAGTCAATCGGTCCAAAGACCTGGAAGCTATTGAAAAAATCGGCCGACGTTTTCATGAAAAAGGCAATTTTTTTTAAAAAAATATTCACCAAAATTACAAATTCCACCGGAATCCAACCAAAACCGGCGAGCCTCATTCCACCAGTGAGGAGGACATGCATGTGCAATTTCGAGTCAATCGGTCAAAAGACGACCGTAACCCTAACCCTAGCCCCATAACCCTAACCCTAGCCCCATAACCCTAACCCTAACCCTAACCCTAGCCTCAGCCTTAAGCCAGCCTCATGAAACATTGTCCCTCTCACTCAAATATTCGCCAAAAATACAAATTTCACCCGAATCCAATGGGGACTGCTGTGTCTCGTTCAGCCAGTATAGGACCACGTCTGTGAGAAATTTCGAGTCAATCAGTCCAAAGACCTGGAAGCTATTGAAAAAATCGGCCGACGTTTTCATGAAAAAGGCCATTTTTTCTTTAAAATATTCGCCAAAAATACAAATTTCACCCGAATCCAATGGGGACTGCTGTGTCTCGTTCAGCCAGTATAGGACCACGTCTGGGAGAAAGGTCGAGTCAATCGGTCCAAAGACCTGGAAGCTATTGAAAAAATCGGCCGACGTTTTCATGAAAAAGGCCATTTTTTTCTTTAAAATATTCACCAAAATTACAAATTCCACCGGAATCCAACCAAAACCGGCGAGCCTCATTCCACCAGTGAGGAGGACATGCGTGTGCAATTTCGAGTCAATCGGTCAAAAGACGACCGTAACCCTAACCCTAGCCCCATAACCCTAACCCTAACCCTAACCCTAGCCTCAGCCTTAAGCCAGCCTCATGAAACATTGTCCCTCTCACTAAAATATTCGCCAAAAATACAAATTTCACCCGAATCCAATGGGGAGTGCTGTGTCTCGTTCAGCCAGTATAGGACCACGTCTGTGAGAAATTTTGAGTCAATCGGTCCAAACACCTGGAAGCTATTGAAAAAATCGGCCGACGTTTTCATGAAAAAGGCCATTTTTTCTTTAAAATATTCGCCAAAAATACAAATTTCACCCGAATCCAATGGGGACTGCTGTGTCTCGTTCAGCCAGTATAGGACCACGTCTGGGAGAAATTTCGAGTCAATCGGTCCAAAGACCTGGAAGCTATTGAAAAAATCGGCCGACGTTTTCATGAAAAAGGCCATTTTTTTCTTTAAAATATTCACCAAAATTACAAATTCCACCGGAATCCAACCAAAACCGGCGAGCCTCATTCCACCAGTGAGGAGGACATGCGTGTGCAATTTCGAGTCAATCGGTCAAAAGACGACCGTAACCCTAACCCTAGCCCCATAACCCTAACCCTAACCCTAACCCTAGCCTCAGCCTTAAGCCAGCCTCATGAAACATTGTCCCTCTCACTAAAATATTCGCCAAAAATACAAATTTCACCCGAATCCAATGGGGACTGCTGTGTCTCGTTCAGCCAGTATAGGACCACGTCTGTGAGAAATTTTGAGTCAATCGGTCCAAACACCTGGAAGCTATTGAAAAAATCGGCCGACGTTTTCATGAAAAAGGCCATTTTTTCTTTAAAATATTCGCCAAAAATACAAATTTCACCCGAATCCAATGGGGACTGCTGTGTCTCGTTCAGCCAGTATAGGACCACGTCTGGGAGAAATTTCGAGTCAATCGGTCCAAAGACCTGGAAGCTATTGAAAAAATCGGCCGACGTTTTCATGAAAAAGGCCATTTTTTTCTTTAAAATATTCACCAAAATTACAAATTCCACCGGAATCCAACCAAAACCGGCGAGCCTCATTCCACCAGTGAGGAGGACATGCGTATGCAATTTCGAGTCAATCGGTCAAAAGACGACCGTAACCCTAACCCTAGCCCCATAACCCTAACCCTAGCCCCATAACCCTAACCCTAACCCTAACCCTAGCCTCAGCCTTAAGCCAGCCTCATGAAACATTGTCCCTCTCACTAAAATATTCGCCAAAAATACAAATTTCACCCGAATCCAATGGGGACTGCTGTGTCTCGTTCAGCCAGTATAGGACCACGTCTGGGAGAAATTTCAAGTCAATCAGTCCAAAGACCTGGAAGCTATTGAAAAAATCGGCCGACGTTTTCATGAAAAAGGCCATTTTTTCTTTAAAATATTCGCCAAAAATACAAATTTCACCCGAATCCAATGGGGACTGCTGTGTCTCGTTCAGCCAGTATAGGACCACGTCTGGGAGAAATTTCGAGTCAATCGGTCCAAAGACCTGGAAGCTATTGAAAAAATCGGCCGACGTTTTCATGAAAAAGGCAATTTTTTTTAAAAAAATATTCACCAAAATTACAAATTCCACCGGAATCCAACCAAAACCGGCGAGCCTCATTCCACCAGTGAGGAGGACATGCATGTGCAATTTCGAGTCAATCGGTCAAAAGACGACCGTAACCCTAACCCTAGCCCCATAACCCTAACCCTAGCCCCATAACCCTAACCCTAACCCTAACCCTAGCCTCAGCCTTAAGCCAGCCTCATGAAACATTGTCCCTCTCACTAAAATATTCGCCAAAAATACGAATTTCACCCGAATCCAATGGGGACTGCTGTGTCTCGTTCAGCCAGTATAGGACCACGTCTGTGAGAAATTTTGAGTCAATCGGTCCAAACACCTGGAAGCTATTGAAAAAATCGGCCGACGTTTTCATGAAAAAGGCCATTTTTTCTTTAAAATATTCGCCAAAAATACAAATTTCACCCGAATCCAATGGGGACTGCTGTGTCTCGTTCAGCCAGTATAGGACCACGTCTGGGAGAAATTTCGAGTCAATCGGTCCAAAGACCTGGAAGCTATTGAAAAAATCGGCCGACGTTTTCATGAAAAAGGCCATTTTTTCTTTAAAATATTCGCCAAAAATACAAATTTCACCCGAATCCAATGGGGACTGCTGTGTCTCGTTCAGCCAGTATAGGACCACGTCTGGGAGAAATTTCGAGTCAATCGGTCCAAAGACCTGGAAGCTATTGAAAAAATCGGCCGACGTTTTCATGAAAAAGGCCATTTTTTTCTTTAAAATATTCACCAAAATTACAAATTCCACCGGAATCCAACCAAAACCGGCGAGCCTCATTCCACCAGTGAGGAGGACATGCGTGTGCAATTTCGAGTCAATCGGTCAAAAGACGACCGTAACCCTAACCCTAGCCCCATAACCCTAACCCTAACCCTAACCCTAGCCTCAGCCTTAAGCCAGCCTCATGAAACATTGTCCCTCTCACTAAAATATTCGCCAAAAATACGAATTTCACCCGAATCCAATGGGGACTGCTGTGTCTCGTTCAGCCAGTATAGGACCACGTCTGTGAGAAATTTTGAGTCAATCGGTCCAAACACCTGGAAGCTATTGAAAAAATCGGCCGACGTTTTCATGAAAAAGGCCATTTTTTCTTTAAAATATTCGCCAAAAATACAAATTTCACCCGAATCCAATGGGGACTGCTGTGTCTCGTTCAGCCAGTATAGGACCACGTCTGGGAGAAATTTCGAGTCAATCGGTCCAAAGACCTGGAAGCTATTGAAAAAATCGGCCGACGTTTTCATGAAAAAGGCCATTTTTTTCTTTAAAATATTCACCAAAATTACAAATTCCACCGGAATCCAACCAAAACCGGCGAGCCTCATTCCACCAGTGAGGAGGACATGCGTATGCAATTTCGAGTCAATCGGTCAAAAGACGACCGTAACCCTAACCCTAGCCCCATAACCCTAACCCTAGCCCCATAACCCTAACCCTAACCCTAACCCTAGCCTCAGCCTTAAGCCAGCCTCATGAAACATTGTCCCTCTCACTAAAATATTCGCCAAAAATACAAATTTCACCCGAATCCAATGGGGACTGCTGTGTCTCGTTCAGCCAGTATAGGACCACGTCTGGGAGAAATTTCAAGTCAATCAGTCCAAAGACCTGGAAGCTATTGAAAAAATCGGCCGACGTTTTCATGAAAAAGGCCATTTTTTCTTTAAAATATTCGCCAAAAATACAAATTTCACCCGAATCCAATGGGGACTGCTGTGTCTCGTTCAGCCAGTATAGGACCACGTCTGGGAGAAATTTCGAGTCAATCGGTCCAAAGACCTGGAAGCTATTGAAAAAATCGGCCGACGTTTTCATGAAAAAGGCAATTTTTTTTTAAAAAATATTCACCAAAATTACAAATTCCACCGGAATCCAACCAAAACCGGCGAGCCTCATTCCACCAGTGAGGAGGACATGCATGTGCAATTTCGAGTCAATCGGTCAAAAGACGACCGTAACCCTAACCCTAGCCCCATAACCCTAACCCTAGCCCCATAACCCTAACCCTAACCCTAACCCTAGCCTCAGCCTTAAGCCAGCCTCATGAAACATTGTCCCTCTCACTAAAATATTCGCCAAAAATACAAATTTCACCCGAATCCAATGGGGACTGCTGTGTCTCGTTCAGCCAGTATAGGACCACGTCTGGGAGAAATTTCGAGTCAATCGGTCCAAAGACCTGGAAGCTATTGAAAAAATCGGCCGACGTTTTCATGAAAAAGGCCATTTTTTTCTTTAAAATATTCACCAAAATTACAAATTCCACCGGAATCCAACCAAAACCGGCGAGCCTCATTCCACCAGTGAGGAGGACATGCGTATGCAATTTCGAGTCAATCGGTCAAAAGACGACCGTAACCCTAACCCTAGCCCCATAACCCTAACCCTAGCCCCATAACCCTAACCCTAACCCTAACCCTAGCCTCAGCCTTAAGCCAGCCTCATGAAACATTGTCCCTCTCACTAAAATATTCGCCAAAAATACAAATTTCACCCGAATCCAATGGGGACTGCTGTGTCTCGTTCAGCCAGTATAGGACCACGTCTGGGAGAAATTTCGAGTCAATCAGTCCAAAGACCTGGAAGCTATTGAAAAAATCGGCCGACGTTTTCATGAAAAAGGCCATTTTTTCTTTAAAATATTCGCCAAAAATACAAATTTCACCCGAATCCAATGGGGACTGCTGTGTCTCGTTCAGCCAGTATAGGACCACGTCTGGGAGAAATTTCGAGTCAATCGGTCCAAAGACCTGGAAGCTATTGAAAAAATCGGCCGACGTTTTCATGAAAAAGGTCATTTTTTTCTTTAAAATATTCACCAAAATTACAAATTCCACCGGAATCCAACCAAAACCGGCGAGCCTCATTCCACCAGTGAGGAGGACATGCGTGTGCAATTTCGAGTCAATCGGTCAAAAGACGACCGTAACCCTAACCCTAGCCCCATAACCCTAACCCTAACCCTAACCCTAACCCTAGCCTCAGCCTTAAGCCAGCCTCATGAAACATTGTCCCTCTCACTAAAATATTCGCCAAAAATACAAATTTCACCCGAATCCAATGGGGACTGCTGTGTCTCGTTCAGCCAGTATAGGACCACGTCTGGGAGAAAGGTCGAGTCAATCGGTCCAAAGACCTGGAAGCTATTGAAAAAATCGGCCGACGTTTTCATGAAAAAGGCCATTTTTTTCTTTAAAATATTCACCAAAATTACAAATTCCACCGGAATCCAACCAAAACCGGCGAGCCTCATTCCACCAGTGAGGAGGACATGCGTGTGCAATTTCGAGTCAATCGGTCAAAAGACGACCGTAACCCTAACCCTAGCCCCATAACCCTAACCCTAACCCTAACCCTAGCCTCAGCCTTAAGCCAGCCTCATGAAACATTGTCCCTCTCACTAAAATATTCGCCAAAAATACAAATTTCACCCGAATCCAATGGGGACTGCTGTGTCTCGTTCAGCCAGTATAGGACCACGTCTGGGAGAAAGTTCGAGTCAATCGGTCCAAAGACCTGGAAGCTATTGAAAAAATCGGCCGACGTTTTCATGAAAAAGGTCATTTTTTTCTTTAAAATATTCACCAAAATTACAAATTCCACCGGAATCCAACCAAAACCGGCGAGCCTCATTCCACCAGTGAGGAGGACATGCGTGTGCAATTTCGAGTCAATCGGTCAAAAGACGACCGTAACCCTAACCCTAGCCCCATAACCCTAACCCTAGCCCCATAACCCTAACCCTAACCCTAACCCTAGCCTCAGCCTTAAGCCAGCCTCATGAAACATTGTCCCTCTCACTAAAATATTCGCCAAAAATACAAATTTCACCCGAATCCAATGGGGACTGCTGTGTCTCGTTCAGCCAGTATAGGACCACGTCTGGGAGAAATTTCAAGTCAATCAGTCCAAAGACCTGGAAGCTATTGAAAAAATCGGCCGACGTTTTCATGAAAAAGGCCATTTTTTCTTTAAAATATTCGCCAAAAATACAAATTTCACCCGAATCCAATGGGGACTGCTGTGTCTCGTTCAGCCAGTATAGGACCACGTCTGGGAGAAATTTCGAGTCAATCGGTCCAAAGACCTGGAAGCTATTGAAAAAATCGGCCGACGTTTTCATGAAAAAGGCAATTTTTTTTAAAAAAATATTCACCAAAATTACAAATTCCACCGGAATCCAACCAAAACCGGCGAGCCTCATTCCACCAGTGAGGAGGACATGCATGTGCAATTTCGAGTCAATCGGTCAAAAGACGACCGTAACCCTAACCCTAGCCCCATAACCCTAACCCTAGCCCCATAACCCTAACCCTAACCCTAACCCTAGCCTCAGCCTTAAGCCAGCCTCATGAAACATTGTCCCTCTCACTAAAATATTCGCCAAAAATACAAATTTCACCCGAATCCAATGGGGACTGCTGTGTCTCGTTCAGCCAGTATAGGACCACGTCTGGGAGAAATTTCGAGTCAATCGGTCCAAAGACCTGGAAGCTATTGAAAAAATCGGCCGACGTTTTCATGAAAAAGGCCATTTTTTTCTTTAAAATATTCACCAAAATTACAAATTCCACCGGAATCCAACCAAAACCGGCGAGCCTCATTCCACCAGTGAGGAGGACATGCGTATGCAATTTCGAGTCAATCGGTCAAAAGACGACCGTAACCCTAACCCTAGCCCCATAACCCTAACCCTAGCCCCATAACCCTAACCCTAACCCTAACCCTAGCCTCAGCCTTAAGCCAGCCTCATGAAACATTGTCCCTCTCACTAAAATATTCGCCAAAAATACAAATTTCACCCGAATCCAATGGGGACTGCTGTGTCTCGTTCAGCCAGTATAGGACCACGTCTGGGAGAAATTTCGAGTCAATCAGTCCAAAGACCTGGAAGCTATTGAAAAAATCGGCCGACGTTTTCATGAAAAAGGCCATTTTTTCTTTAAAATATTCGCCAAAAATACAAATTTCACCCGAATCCAATGGGGACTGCTGTGTCTCGTTCAGCCAGTATAGGACCACGTCTGGGAGAAATTTCGAGTCAATCGGTCCAAAGACCTGGAAGCTATTGAAAAAATCGGCCGACGTTTTCATGAAAAAGGTCATTTTTTTCTTTAAAATATTCACCAAAATTACAAATTCCACCGGAATCCAACCAAAACCGGCGAGCCTCATTCCACCAGTGAGGAGGACATGCGTGTGCAATTTCGAGTCAATCGGTCAAAAGACGACCGTAACCCTAACCCTAGCCCCATAACCCTAACCCTAACCCTAACCCTAACCCTAGCCTCAGCCTTAAGCCAGCCTCATGAAACATTGTCCCTCTCACTAAAATATTCGCCAAAAATACAAATTTCACCCGAATCCAATGGGGACTGCTGTGTCTCGTTCAGCCAGTATAGGACCACGTCTGGGAGAAAGGTCGAGTCAATCGGTCCAAAGACCTGGAAGCTATTGAAAAAATCGGCCGACGTTTTCATGAAAAAGGTCATTTTTTTCTTTAAAATATTCACCAAAATTACAAATTCCACCGGAATCCAACCAAAACCGGCGAGCCTCATTCCACCAGTGAGGAGGACATGCGTGTGCAATTTCGAGTCAATCGGTCAAAAGACGACCGTAACCCTAACCCTAGCCCCATAACCCTAACCCTAACCCTAACCCTAGCCTCAGCCTTAAGCCAGCCTCATGAAACATTGTCCCTCTCACTAAAATATTCGCCAAAAATACAAATTTCACCCGAATCCAATGGGGACTGCTGTGTCTCGTTCAGCCAGTATAGGACCACGTCTGGGAGAAATTTCGAGTCAATCGGTCCAAAGACCTGGAAGCTATTGAAAAAATGGGCCGACGTTTTCATGAAAAAGGCCATTTTTTTCTTTAAAATATTCACCAAAATTACAAATTCCACCGGAATCCAACCAAAACCGGCGAGCCTCATTCCACCAGTGAGGAGGACATGCGTGTGCAATTTCGAGTCAATCGGTCAAAAGACGACCGTAACCCTAACCCTAGCCCCATAACCTTAACCCTAGCCCCATAACCCTAACCCTAACCCTAACCCTAGCCTCAGCCTTAAGCCAGCCTCATGAAACATTGTCCCTCTCACTAAAATATTCGCCAAAAATACAAATTTCACCCGAATCCAATGCGGACTGCTGTGTCTCGTTCAGCCAGTATAGGACCACGTCTGGGAGAAATTTCGAGTCAATCAGTCCAAAGACCTGGAAGCTATTGAAAAAATCGGCCGACGTTTTCATGAAAAAGGCCATTTTTTCTTTAAAATATTCGCCAAAAATACAAATTTCACCCGAATCCAATGGGGACTGCTGTGTCTCGTTCAGCCAGTATAGGACCACGTCTGGGAGAAATTTCGAGTCAATCGGTCCAAACACCTGGAACCTATTGAAAAAATCGGCCGACGTTTTCATGAAAAAGGCAATTTTTTTTTTAAAAATATTCACCAAAAATACAAATTCCACCGGAATCCAACCAAAACCGGCGAGCCTCATTCCACCAGTGAGGAGGACATGCATGTGCAATTTCGAGTCAATCGGTCAAAAGACGACCGTAACCCTAACCCTAGCCCCATAACCCTAACCCTAGCCCCATAACCCTAACCCTAACCCTAACCCTAGCCTCAGCCTTAAGCCAGCCTCATGAAACATTGTCCCTCTCACTAAAATATTCGCCAAAAATACAAATTTCACCCGAATCCAATGGGGACTGCTGTGTCTCGTTCAGCCAGTATAGGACCACGTCTGGGAGAAATTTCGAGTCAATCAGTCCAAAGACCTGGAAGCTATTGAAAAAATCGGCCGACGTTTTCATGAAAAAGGCCATTTTTTCTTTAAAATATTCGCCAAAAATACAAATTTCACCCGAATCCAATGGGGACTGCTGTGTCTCGTTCAGCCAGTATAGGACCACGTCTGGGAGAAATTTCGAGTCAATCGGTCCAAAGACCTGGAAGCTATTGAAAAAATCGGCCGACGTTTTCATGAAAAAGGCCATTTTTTTCTTTAAAATATTCACCAAAATTACAAATTCCACCGGAATCCAACCAAAACCGGCGAGCCTCATTCCACCAGTGAGGAGGACATGCGTGTGCAATTTCGAGTCAATCGGTCAAAAGACGACCGTAACCCTAACCCTAGCCCCATAACCCTAACCCTAACCCTAACCCTAGCCTCAGCCTTAAGCCAGCCTCATGAAACATTGTCCCTCTCACTAAAATATTCGCCAAAAATACAAATTTCACCCGAATCCAATGGGGACTGCTGTGTCTCGTTCAGCCAGTATAGGACCACGTCTGTGAGAAATTTTGAGTCAATCGGTCCAAACACCTGGAAGCTATTGAAAAAATCGGCCGACGTTTTCATGAAAAAGGCCATTTTTTCTTTAAAATATTCGCCAAAAATACAAATTTCACCCGAATCCAATGGGGACTGCTGTGTCTCGTTCAGCCAGTATAGGACCACGTCTGGGAGAAATTTCGAGTCAATCGGTCCAAAGACCTGGAAGCTATTGAAAAAATCGGCCGACGTTTTCATGAAAAGGCAATTTTTTTTAAAAAAATATTCACCAAAATTACAAATTCCACCGGAATCCAACCAAAACCGGCGAGCCTCATTCCACCAGTGAGGAGGACATGCATGTGCAATTTCGAGTCAATCGGTCAAAAGACGACCGTAACCCTAACCCTAGCCCCATAACCCTAACCCTAGCCCCATAACCCTAACCCTAACCCTAACCCTAGCCTCAGCCTTAAGCCAGCCTCATGAAACATTGTCCCTCTCACTAAAATATTCGCCAAAAATACAAATTTCACCCGAATCCAATGGGGACTGCTGTGTCTCGTTCAGCCAGTATAGGACCACGTCTGTGAGAAATTTCGAGTCAATCAGTCCAAAGACCTGGAAGCTATTGAAAAAATCGGCCGACGTTTTCATGAAAAAGGCCATTTTTTCTTTAAAATATTCGCCAAAAATACAAATTTCACCCGAATCCAATGGGGACTGCTGTGTCTCGTTCAGCCAGTATAGGACCACGTCTGGGAGAAATTTCGAGTCAATCGGTCCAAAGACCTGGAAGCTATTGAAAAAATCGGCCGACGTTTTCATGAAAAAGGCCATTTTTTTCTTTAAAATATTCACCAAAATTACAAATTCCACCGGAATCCAACCAAAACCGGCGAGCCTCATTCCACCAGTGAGGAGGACATGCGTGTGCAATTTCGAGTCAATCGGTCAAAAGACGACCGTAACCCTAACCCTAGCCCCATAACCCTAACCCTAACCCTAACCCTAGCCTCAGCCTTAAGCCAGCCTCATGAAACATTGTCCCTCTCACTAAAATATTCGCCAAAAATACGAATTTCACCCGAATCCAATGGGGACTGCTGTGTCTCGTTCAGCCAGTATAGGACCACGTCTGTGAGAAATTTTGAGTCAATCGGTCCAAAGACCTGGAAGCTATTGAAAAAATCGGCCGACGTTTTCATGAAAAAGGCCATTTTTTCTTTAAAATATTCGCCAAAAATACAAATTTCACCCGAATCCAATGGGGACTGCTGTGTCTCGTTCAGCCAGTATAGGACCACGTCTGGGAGAAATTTCGAGTCAATCGGTCCAAAGACCTGGAAGCTATTGAAAAAATCGGCCGACGTTTTCATGAAAAAGGCAATTTTTTTAAAAAAAATATTCACCAAAATTACAAATTCCACCGGAATCCAACCAAAACCGGCGAGCCTCATTCCACCAGTGAGGAGGACATGCATGTGCAATTTCGAGTCAATCGGTCAAAAGACGACCGTAACCCTAACCCTAGCCCCATAACCCTAACCCTAGCCCCATAACCCTAACCCTAACCCTAACCCTAGCCTCAGCCTTAAGCCAGCCTCATGAAACATTGTCCCTCTCACTAAAATATTCGCCAAAAATACAAATTTCACCCGAATCCAATGGGGACTGCTGTGTCTCGTTCAGCCAGTATAGGACCACGTCTGGGAGAAATTTCGAGTCAATCGGTCCAAAGACCTGGAAGCTATTGAAAAAATCGGCCGACGTTTTCATGAAAAAGGCCATTTTTTTCTTTAAAATATTCACCAAAATTACAAATTCCACCGGAATCCAACCAAAACCGGCGAGCCTCATTCCACCAGTGAGGAGGACATGCGTATGCAATTTCGAGTCAATCGGTCAAAAGACGACCGTAACCCTAACCCTAGCCCCATAACCCTAACCCTAGCCCCATAACCCTAACCCTAACCCTAACCCTAGCCTCAGCCTTAAGCCAGCCTCATGAAACATTGTCCCTCTCACTAAAATATTCGCCAAAAATACAAATTTCACCCGAATCCAATGGGGACTGCTGTGTCTCGTTCAGCCAGTATAGGACCACGTCTGGGAGAAATTTCGAGTCAATCGGTCCAAAGACCTGGAAGCTATTGAAAAAATCGGCCGACGTTTTCATGAAAAAGGCCATTTTTTTCTTTAAAATATTCACCAAAATTACAAATTCCACCGGAATCCAACCAAAACCGGCGAGCCTCATTCCACCAGTGAGGAGGACATGCGTATGCAATTTCGAGTCAATCGGTCAAAAGACGACCGTAACCCTAACCCTAGCCCCATAACCCTAACCCTAGCCCCATAACCCTAACCCTAACCCTAACCCTAGCCTCAGCCTTAAGCCAGCCTCATGAAACATTGTCCCTCTCACTAAAATATTCGCCAAAAATACAAATTTCACCCGAATCCAATGGGGACTGCTGTGTCTCGTTCAGCCAGTATAGGACCACGTCTGGGAGAAATTTCGAGTCAATCAGTCCAAAGACCTGGAAGCTATTGAAAAAATTGGCCGACGTTTTCATGAAAAAGGCCATTTTTTCTTTAAAATATTCGCCAAAAATACAAATTTCACCCGAATCCAATGGGGACTGCTGTGTCTCGTTCAGCCAGTATAGGACCACGTCTGGGAGAAATTTCGAGTCAATCGGTCCAAAGACCTGGAAGCTATTGAAAAAATCGGCCGACGTTTTCATGAAAAAGGTCATTTTTTTCTTTAAAATATTCACCAAAATTACAAATTCCACCGGAATCCAACCAAAACCGGCGAGCCTCATTCCACCAGTGAGGAGGACATGCGTGTGCAATTTCGAGTCAATCGGTCAAAAGACGACCGTAACCCTAACCCTAGCCCCATAACCCTAACCCTAACCCTAACCCTAACCCTAGCCTCAGCCTTAAGCCAGCCTCATGAAACATTGTCCCTCTCACTAAAATATTCGCCAAAAATACAAATTTCACCCGAATCCAATGGGGACTGCTGTGTCTCGTTCAGCCAGTATAGGACCACGTCTGGGAGAAAGGTCGAGTCAATCGGTCCAAAGACCTGGAAGCTATTGAAAAAATCGGCCGACGTTTTCATGAAAAAGGCCATTTTTTTCTTTAAAATATTCACCAAAATTACAAATTCCACCGGAATCCAACCAAAACCGGCGAGCCTCATTCCACCAGTGAGGAGGACATGCGTGTGCAATTTCGAGTCAATCGGTCAAAAGACGACCGTAACCCTAACCCTAGCCCCATAACCCTAACCCTAGCCCCATAACCCTAACCCTAACCCTAACCCTAGCCTCAGCCTTAAGCCAGCCTCATGAAACATTGTCCCTCTCACTAAAATATTCGCCAAAAATACAAATTTCACCCGAATCCAATGGGGACTGCTGTGTCTCGTTCAGCCAGTATAGGACCACGTCTGGGAGAAATTTCGAGTCAATCAGTCCAAAGACCTGGAAGCTATTGAAAAAATCGGCCGACGTTTTCATGAAAAAGGCCATTTTTTCTTTAAAATATTCGCCAAAAATACAAATTTCACCCGAATCCAATGGGGACTGCTGTGTCTCGTTCAGCCAGTATAGGACCACGTCTGGGAGAAATTTCGAGTCAATCGGTCCAAAGACCTGGAAGCTATTGAAAAAATCGGCCGACGTTTTCATGAAAAAGGCAATTTTTTTAAAAAAAATATTCACCAAAATTACAAATTCCACCGGAATCCAACCAAAACCGGCGAGCCTCATTCCACCAGTGAGGAGGACATGCATGTGCAATTTCGAGTCAATCGGTCAAAAGACGACCGTAACCCTAACCCTAGCCCCATAACCCTAACCCTAGCCCCATAACCCTAACCCTAACCCTAACCCTAGCCTCAGCCTTAAGCCAGCCTCATGAAACATTGTCCCTCTCACTAAAATATTCGCCAAAAATACAAATTTCACCCGAATCCAATGGGGACTGCTGTGTCTCGTTCAGCCAGTATAGGACCACGTCTGGGAGAAATTTCGAGTCAATCGGTCCAAAGACCTGGAAGCTATTGAAAAAATCGGCCGACGTTTTCATGAAAAAGGCCATTTTTTTCTTTAAAATATTCACCAAAATTACAAATTCCACCGGAATCCAACCAAAACCGGCGAGCCTCATTCCACCAGTGAGGAGGACATGCGTATGCAATTTCGAGTCAATCGGTCAAAAGACGACCGTAACCCTAACCCTAGCCCCATAACCCTAACCCTAGCCCCATAACCCTAACCCTAACCCTAACCCTAGCCTCAGCCTTAAGCCAGCCTCATGAAACATTGTCCCTCTCACTAAAATATTCGCCAAAAATACAAATTTCACCCGAATCCAATGGGGACTGCTGTGTCTCGTTCAGCCAGTATAGGACCACGTCTGGGAGAAATTTCGAGTCAATCGGTCCAAAGACCTGGAAGCTATTGAAAAAATCGGCCGACGTTTTCATGAAAAAGGCCATTTTTTTCTTTAAAATATTCACCAAAATTACAAATTCCACCGGAATCCAACCAAAACCGGCGAGCCTCATTCCACCAGTGAGGAGGACATGCGTATGCAATTTCGAGTCAATCGGTCAAAAGACGACCGTAACCCTAACCCTAGCCCCATAACCCTAACCCTAGCCCCATAACCCTAACCCTAACCCTAACCCTAGCCTCAGCCTTAAGCCAGCCTCATGAAACATTGTCCCTCTCACTAAAATATTCGCCAAAAATACAAATTTCACCCGAATCCAATGGGGACTGCTGTGTCTCGTTCAGCCAGTATAGGACCACGTCTGGGAGAAATTTCGAGTCAATCAGTCCAAAGACCTGGAAGCTATTGAAAAAATTGGCCGACGTTTTCATGAAAAAGGCCATTTTTTCTTTAAAATATTCGCCAAAAATACAAATTTCACCCGAATCCAATGGGGACTGCTGTGTCTCGTTCAGCCAGTATAGGACCACGTCTGGGAGAAATTTCGAGTCAATCGGTCCAAAGACCTGGAAGCTATTGAAAAAATCGGCCGACGTTTTCATGAAAAAGGTCATTTTTTTCTTTAAAATATTCACCAAAATTACAAATTCCACCGGAATCCAACCAAAACCGGCGAGCCTCATTCCACCAGTGAGGAGGACATGCGTGTGCAATTTCGAGTCAATCGGTCAAAAGACGACCGTAACCCTAACCCTAGCCCCATAACCCTAACCCTAACCCTAACCCTAACCCTAGCCTCAGCCTTAAGCCAGCCTCATGAAACATTGTCCCTCTCACTAAAATATTCGCCAAAAATACAAATTTCACCCGAATCCAATGGGGACTGCTGTGTCTCGTTCAGCCAGTATAGGACCACGTCTGGGAGAAAGGTCGAGTCAATCGGTCCAAAGACCTGGAAGCTATTGAAAAAATCGGCCGACGTTTTCATGAAAAAGGCCATTTTTTTCTTTAAAATATTCACCAAAATTACAAATTCCACCGGAATCCAACCAAAACCGGCGAGCCTCATTCCACCAGTGAGGAGGACATGCGTGTGCAATTTCGAGTCAATCGGTCAAAAGACGACCGTAACCCTAACCCTAGCCCCATAACCCTAACCCTAGCCCCATAACCCTAACCCTAACCCTAACCCTAGCCTCAGCCTTAAGCCAGCCTCATGAAACATTGTCCCTCTCACTAAAATATTCGCCAAAAATACAAATTTCACCCGAATCCAATGGGGACTGCTGTGTCTCGTTCAGCCAGTATAGGACCACGTCTGGGAGAAATTTCGAGTCAATCAGTCCAAAGACCTGGAAGCTATTGAAAAAATCGGCCGACGTTTTCATGAAAAAGGCCATTTTTTCTTTAAAATATTCGCCAAAAATACAAATTTCACCCGAATCCAATGGGGACTGCTGTGTCTCGTTCAGCCAGTATAGGACCACGTCTGGGAGAAATTTCGAGTCAATCGGTCCAAAGACCTGGAAGCTATTGAAAAAATCGGCCGACGTTTTCATGAAAAAGGACATTTTTTTCTTTAAAATATTCACCAAAAATACAAATTCCACCGGAATCCAACCAAAACCGGCGAGCCTCATTCCACCAGTGAGGAGGACATGCGTGTGCAATTTCGAGTCAATCGGTCAAAAGACGACCGTAACCCTAACCCTAGCCCCATAACCCTAACCCTAACCCTAACCCTAGCCTCAGCCTTAAGCCAGCCTCATGAAACATTGTCCCTCTCACTAAAATATTCGCCAAAAATACAAATTTCACCCGAATCCAATGGGGACTGCTGTGTCTCGTTCAGCCAGTATAGGACCACGTCTGGGAGAAATTTCGAGTCAATCGGTCCAAAGACCTGGAAGCTATTGAAAAAATCGGCCGACGTTTTCATGAAAAAGGTCATTTTTTTCTTTAAAATATTCACCAAAATTACAAATTCCACCGGAATCCAACCAAAACCGGCGAGCCTCATTCCACCAGTGAGGAGGACATGCGTGTGCAATTTCGAGTCAATCGGTCAAAAGACGACCGTAACCCTAACCCTAGCCCCATAACCCTAACCCTAACCCTAACCCTAGCCTCAGCCTTAAGCCAGCCTCATGAAACATTGTCCCTCTCACTAAAATATTCGCCAAAAATACAAATTTCACCCGAATCCAATGGGGACTGCTGTGTCTCGTTCAGCCAGTATAGGACCACGTCTGGGAGAAAGGTCGAGTCAATCGGTCCAAAGACCTGGAAGCTATTGAAAAAATCGGCCGACGTTTTCATGAAAAAGGCCATTTTTTTCTTTAAAATATTCACCAAAATTACAAATTCCACCGGAATCCAACCAAAACCGGCGAGCCTCATTCCACCAGTGAGGAGGACATGCGTGTGCAATTTCGAGTCAATCGGTCAAAAGACGACCGTAACCCTAACCCTAGCCCCATAACCCTAACCCTAGCCCCATAACCCTAACCCTAACCCTAACCCTAGCCTCAGCCTTAAGCCAGCCTCATGAAACATTGTCCCTCTCACTAAAATATTCGCCAAAAATACAAATTTCACCCGAATCCAATGGGGACTGCTGTGTCTCGTTCAGCCAGTATAGGACCACGTCTGGGAGAAATTTCGAGTCAATCAGTCCAAAGACCTGGAAGCTATTGAAAAAATCGGCCGACGTTTTCATGAAAAAGGCCATTTTTTCTTTAAAATATTCGCCAAAAATACAAATTTCACCCGAATCCAATGGGGACTGCTGTGTCTCGTTCAGCCAGTATAGGACCACGTCTGGGAGAAATTTCGAGTCAATCGGTCCAAAGACCTGGAAGCTATTGAAAAAATCGGCCGACGTTTTCATGAAAAAGGACATTTTTTTCTTTAAAATATTCACCAAAAATACAAATTCCACCGGAATCCAACCAAAACCGGCGAGCCTCATTCCACCAGTGAGGAGGACATGCGTGTGCAATTTCGAGTCAATCGGTCAAAAGACGACCGTAACCCTAACCCTAGCCCCATAACCCTAACCCTAACCCTAACCCTAGCCTCAGCCTTAAGCCAGCCTCATGAAACATTGTCCCTCTCACTAAAATATTCGCCAAAAATACAAATTTCACCCGAATCCAATGGGGACTGCTGTGTCTCGTTCAGCCAGTATAGGACCACGTCTGGGAGAAATTTCGAGTCAATCGGTCCAAAGACCTGGAAGCTATTGAAAAAATCGGCCGACGTTTTCATGAAAAAGGTCATTTTTTTCTTTAAAATATTCACCAAAATTACAAATTCCACCGGAATCCAACCAAAACCGGCGAGCCTCATTCCACCAGTGAGGAGGACATGCGTGTGCAATTTCGAGTCAATCGGTCAAAAGACGACCGTAACCCTAACCCTAGCCCCATAACCCTAACCCTAACCCTAACCCTAGCCTCAGCCTTAAGCCAGCCTCATGAAACATTGTCCCTCTCACTAAAATATTCGCCAAAAATACAAATTTCACCCGAATCCAATGGGGACTGCTGTGTCTCGTTCAGCCAGTATAGGACCACGTCTGGGAGAAATTTCGAGTCAATCAGTCCAAAGACCTGGAAGCTATTGAAAAAATCGGCCGACGTTTTCATGAAAAAGGTCATTTTTTCTTTAAAATATTCGCCAAAAATACAAATTTCACCCGAATCCAATGGGGACTGCTGTGTCTCGTTCAGCCAGTATAGGACCACGTCTGGGAGAAATTTCGAGTCAATCGGTCCAAAGACCTGGAAGCTATTGAAAAAATCGGCCGACGTTTTCATGAAAAAGGTCATTTTTTTCTTTAAAATATTCACCAAAATTACAAATTCCACCGGAATCCAACCAAAACCGGCGAGCCTCATTCCACCAGTGAGGAGGACATGCGTGTGCAATTTCGAGTCAATCGGTCAAAAGACGACCGTAACCCTAACCCTAGCCCCATAACCCTAACCCTAACCCTAACCCTAGCCTCAGCCTTAAGCCAGCCTCATGAAACATTGTCCCTCTCACTAAAATATTCGCCAAAAATACAAATTTCACCCGAATCCAATGGGGACTGCTGTGTCTCGTTCAGCCAGTATAGGACCACGTCTGGGAGAAATTTCGAGTCAATCGGTCCAAAGACCTGGAAGCTATTGAAAAAATCGGCCGACGTTTTCATGAAAAAGGCCATTTTTTTCTTTAAAATATTCACCAAAAATACAAATTCCACCGGAATCCAACCAAAACCGGCGAGCCTCATTCCACCAGTGAGGAGGACATGCGTGTGCAATTTCGAGTCAATCGGTCAAAAGACGACCGTAACCCTAACCCTAGCCCCATAACCCTAACCCTAACCCTAACCCTAGCCTCAGCCTTAAGCCAGCCTCATGAAACATTGTCCCTCTCACTAAAATATTCGCCAAAAATACAAATTTCACCCGAATCCAATGGGGACTGCTGTGTCTCGTTCAGCCAGTATAGGACCACGTCTGGGAGAAATTTCGAGTCAATCGGTCCAAAGACCTGGAAGCTATTGAAAAAATGGGCCGACGTTTTCATGAAAAAGGCCATTTTTTTCTTTAAAATATTCACCAAAATTACAAATTCCACCGGAATCCAACCAAAACCGGCGAGCCTCATTCCACCAGTGAGGAGGACATGCGTGTGCAATTTCGAGTCAATCGGTCAAAAGACGACCGTAACCCTAACCCTAGCCCCATAACCTTAACCCTAGCCCCATAACCCTAACCCTAACCCTAACCCTAGCCTCAGCCTTAAGCCAGCCTCATGAAACATTGTCCCTCTCACTAAAATATTCGCCAAAAATACAAATTTCACCCGAATCCAATGGGGACTGCTGTGTCTCGTTCAGCCAGTATAGGACCACGTCTGGGAGAAAGTTCGAGTCAATCGGTCCAAAGACCTGGAAGCTATTGAAAAAATCGGCCGACGTTTTCATGAAAAAGGCCATTTTTTTCTTTAAAATATTCACCAAAAATACAAATTCTACCAGAATCCAACCAAAACCGGCGAGCCTCATTCCACCAGTGAGGAGGACATGCGTGTGCAATTTCGAGTCAATCGGTCAAAAGACGACCGTAACCCTAACCCTAGCCCCATAACCCTAACCCTAGCTCCATAACCCTAACCCTAACCCTAACCCTAGCCTCAGCCTTAAGCCAGCCTCATGAAACATTGTCCCTCTCACTAAAATATTCGCCAAAAATACAAATTTCACCCGAATCCAATGGGGACTGCTGTGTCTCGTTCAGCCAGTATAGGACCACGTCTGGGAGAAATTTCGAGTCAATCGGTCCAAAGACCTGGAAGCTATTGAAAAAATCGGCCGACGTTTTCATGAAAAAGGCCATTTTTTCTTTAAAATATTCGCCAAAAATACAAATTTCACCCGAATCCAATGGGGACTGCTGTGTCTCGTTCAGCCAGTATAGGACCACGTCTGGGAGAAATTTCGAGTCAATCAGTCCAAAGACCTGGAAGCTATTGAAAAAATCGGCCGACGTTTTCATGAAAAAGGCCATTTTTTCTTTAAAATATTCGCCAAAAATACAAATTTCACCCGAATCCAATGGGGACTGCTGTGTCTCGTTCAGCCAGTATAGGACCACGTCTGGGAGAAATTTCGAGTCAATCGGTCCAAAGACCTGGAAGCTATTGAAAAAATCGGCCGACGTTTTCATGAAAAAGGTCATTTTTTTCTTTAAAATATTCACCAAAATTACAAATTCCACCGGAATCCAACCAAAACCGGCGAGCCTCATTCCACCAGTGAGGAGGACATGCGTGTGCAATTTCGAGTCAATCGGTCAAAAGACTACCGTAACCCTAACCCTAGCCCCATAACCCTAACCCTAACCCTAACCCTAGCCTCAGCCTTAAGCCAGCCTCATGAAACATTGTCCCTCTCACTAAAATATTCGCCAAAAATACAAATTTCACCCGAATCCAATGGGGACTGCTGTGTCTCGTTCAGCCAGTATAGGACCACGTCTGGGAGAAATTTCGAGTCAATCGGTCCAAAGACCTGGAAGCTATTGAAAAATGGGCCGACGTTTTCATGAAAAAGGCCATTTTTTTCTTTAAAATATTCACCAAAAATACAAATTCTACCAGAATCCAACCAAAACCGGCGAGCCTCATTCCACCAGTGAGGAGGACATGCGTGTGCAATTTCGAGTCAATCGGTCAAAAGACGACCGTAACCCTAACCCTAGCCCCATAACCCTAACCCTAGCTCCATAACCCTAACCCTAACCCTAACCCTAGCCTCAGCCTTAAGCCAGCCTCATGAAACATTGTCCCTCTCACTAAAATATTCGCCAAAAATACAAATTTCACCCGAATCCAATGGGGACTGCTGTGTCTCGTTCAGCCAGTATAGGACCACGTCTGGGAGAAATTTCGAGTCAATCAGTCCAAAGACCTGGAAGCTATTGAAAAAATCGGCCGACGTTTTCATGAAAAAGGCCATTTTTTCTTTAAAATATTCGCCAAAAATACAAATTTCACCCGAATCCAATGGGGACTGCTGTGTCTCGTTCAGCCAGTATAGGACCACGTCTGGGAGAAATTTCGAGTCAATCAGTCCAAAGACCTGGAAGCTATTGAAAAAATCGGCCGACGTTTTCATGAAAAAGGCCATTTTTTCTTTAAAATATTCGCCAAAAATACAAATTTCACCCGAATCCAATGGGGACTGCTGTGTCTCGTTCAGCCAGTATAGGACCACGTCTGGGAGAAATTTCGAGTCAATCGGTCCAAAGACCTGGAAGCTATTGAAAAAATCGGCCGACGTTTTCATGAAAAAGGTCATTTTTTTCTTTAAAATATTCACCAAAATTACAAATTCCACCGGAATCCAACCAAAACCGGCGAGCCTCATTCCACCAGTGAGGAGGACATGCGTGTGCAATTTCGAGTCAATCGGTCAAAAGACGACCGTAACCCTAACCCTAGCCCCATAACCCTAACCCTAGCCCCATAACCCTAACCCTAGCCCTAACCCTAGCCTCAGCCTCAAGCCAGCCTCATGAAACATTGTCCCTCTCACTAAAATATTCGCCAAAAATACAAATTTCACCCGAATCCAATGGGGACTGCTGTGTCTCGTTCAGCCAGTATACGACCACGTCTGGGAGAAATTTCGAGTCAATCGGTCCAAAGACCTGGAAGCTATTGAAAAAATCGGCCGACGTTTTCATGAAAAAGGTCATTTTTTTCTTTAAAATATTCACCAAAATTACAAATTCCACCGGAATCCAACCAAAACCGGCGAGCCTCATTCCACCAGTGAGGAGGACATGCGTGTGCAATTTCGAGTCAATCGGTCAAAAGACGACCGTAACCCTAACCCTAGCCCCATAACCCTAACCCTAGCCCCATAACCCTAACCCTAGCCCTAACCCTAGCCTCAGCCTCAAGCCAGCCTCATGAAACATTGTCCCTCTCACTAAAATATTCGCCAAAAATACAAATTTCACCCGAATCCAATGGGGACTGCTGTGTCTCGTTCAGCCAGTATAGGACCACGTCTGGGAGAAATTTCGAGTCAATCGGTCCAAAGACCTGGAAGCTATTGAAAAAATCGGCCGACGTTTTCATGAAAAAGGCCATTTTTTTCTTTAAAATATTCACCAAAAATACAAATTCCACCGGAATCCAACCAAAACCGGCGAGCCTCATTCCACCAGTGAGGAGGACATGCGTGTGCAATTTCGAGTCAATCGGTCAAAAGACGACCGTAACCCTAACCCTAGCCCCATAACCCTAACCCTAACCCTAACCCTAGCCTCAGCCTTAAGCCAGCCTCATGAAACATTGTCCCTCTCACTAAAATATTCGCCAAAAATACAAATTTCACCCGAATCCAATGGGGACTGCTGTGTCTCGTTCAGCCAGTATAGGACCACGTCTGGGAGAAATTTCGAGTCAATCGGTCCAAAGACCTGGAAGCTATTGAAAAAATGGGCCGACGTTTTCATGAAAAAGGCCATTTTTTTCTTTAAAATATTCACCAAAATTACAAATATCACCGGAATCCAACCAAAACCGGCGAGCCTCATTCCACCAGTGAGGAGGACATGCGTGTGCAATTTCGAGTCAATCGGTCAAAAGACGACCGTAACCCTAACCCTAGCCCCATAACCTTAACCCTAGCCCCATAACCCTAACCCTAACCCTAACCCTAGCCTCAGCCTTAAGCCAGCCTCATGAAACATTGTCCCTCTCACTAAAATATTCGCCAAAAATACAAATTTCACCCGAATCCAATGGGGACTGCTGTGTCTCGTTCAGCCAGTATAGGACCACGTCTGGGAGAAAGTTCGAGTCAATCGGTCCAAAGACCTGGAAGCTATTGAAAAAATCGGCCGACGTTTTCATGAAAAAGGCCATTTTTTTCTTTAAAATATTCACCAAAAATACAAATTCTACCAGAATCCAACCAAAACCGGCGAGCCTCATTCCACCAGTGAGGAGGACATGCGTGTGCAATTTCGAGTCAATCGGTCAAAAGACGACCGTAACCCTAACCCTAGCCCCATAACCCTAACCCTAGCTCCATAACCCTAACCCTAACCCTAACCCTAGCCTCAGCCTTAAGCCAGCCTCATGAAACATTGTCCCTCTCACTAAAATATTCGCCAAAAATACAAATTTCACCCGAATCCAATGGGGACTGCTGTGTCTCGTTCAGCCAGTATAGGACCACGTCTGGGAGAAATTTCGAGTCAATCGGTCCAAAGACCTGGAAGCTATTGAAAAAATCGGCCGACGTTTTCATGAAAAAGGCCATTTTTTCTTTAAAATATTCGCCAAAAATACAAATTTCACCCGAATCCAATGGGGACTGCTGTGTCTCGTTCAGCCAGTATAGGACCACGTCTGGGAGAAATTTCGAGTCAATCAGTCCAAAGACCTGGAAGCTATTGAAAAAATCGGCCGACGTTTTCATGAAAAAGGCCATTTTTTCTTTAAAATATTCGCCAAAAATACAAATTTCACCCGAATCCAATGGGGACTGCTGTGTCTCGTTCAGCCAGTATAGGACCACGTCTGGGAGAAATTTCGAGTCAATCGGTCCAAAGACCTGGAAGCTATTGAAAAAATCGGCCGACGTTTTCATGAAAAAGGTGATTTTTTTCTTTAAAATATTCACCAAAATTACAAATTCCACCGGAATCCAACCAAAACCGGCGAGCCTCATTCCACCAGTGAGGAGGACATGCGTGTGCAATTTCGAGTCAATCGGTCAAAAGACGACCGTAACCCTAACCCTAGCCCCATAACCCTAACCCTAACCCTAACCCTAGCCTCAGCCTTAAGCCAGCCTCATGAAACATTGTCCCTCTCACTAAAATATTCGCCAAAAATACAAATTTCACCCGAATCCAATGGGGACTGCTGTGTCTTGTTCAGCCAGTATAGGACCACGTCTGGGAGAAATTTCGAGTCAATCAGTCCAAAGACCTGGAAGCTATTGAAAAAATCGGCCGACGTTTTCATGAAAAAGGCCATTTTTTCTTTAAAATATTCGCCAAAAATACAAATTTCACCCGAATCCAATGGGGACTGCTGTGTCTCGTTCAGCCAGTATAGGACCACGTCTGGGAGAAATTTCGAGTCAATCAGTCCAAAGACCTGGAAGCTATTGAAAAAATCGGCCGACGTTTTCATGAAAAAGGCCATTTTTTCTTTAAAATATTCGCCAAAAATACAAATTTCACCCGAATCCAATGGGGACTGCTGTGTCTCGTTCAGCCAGTATAGGACCACGTCTGGGAGAAATTTCGAGTCAATCGGTCCAAAGACCTGGAAGCTATTGAAAAAATCGGCCGACGTTTTCATGAAAAAGGTCATTTTTTTCTTTAAAATATTCACCAAAATTACAAATTCCACCGGAATCCAACCAAAACCGGCGAGCCTCATTCCACCAGTGAGGAGGACATGCGTGTGCAATTTCGAGTCAATCGGTCAAAAGACGACCGTAACCCTAACCCTAGCCCCATAACCCTAACCCTAACCCTAACCCTAGCCTCAGCCTTAAGCCAGCCTCATGAAACATTGTCCCTCTCACTAAAATATTCGCCAAAAATACAAATTTCACCCGAATCCAATGGGGACTGCTGTGTCTCGTTCAGCCAGTATAGGACCACGTCTGGGAGAAAGTTCGAGTCAATCGGTCCAAAGACCTGGAAGCTATTGAAAAAATCGGCCGACGTTTTCATGAAAAAGGCCATTTTTTCTTTAAAATATTCGCCAAAAATACAAATTTCACCCGAATCCAATGGGGACTGCTGTGTCTCGTTCAGCCAGTATAGGACCACGTCTGGGAGAAATTTCGAGTCAATCAGTCCAAAGACCTGGAAGCTATTGAAAAAATCGGCCGACGTTTTCATGAAAAAGGCCATTTTTTCTTTAAAATATTCGCCAAAAATACAAATTTCACCCGAATCCAATGGGGACTGCGGTGTCTCGTTCAGCCAGTATAGGACCACGTCTGGGAGAAATTTCGAGTCAATCGGTCCAAAGACCTGGAAGCTATTGAAAAAATCGGCCGACGTTTTCATGAAAAAGGTCATTTTTTTCTTTAAAATATTCACCAAAATTACAAATTCCACCGGAATCCAACCAAAACCGGCGAGCCTCATTCCACCAGTGAGGAGGACATGCGTGTGCAATTTCGAGTCAATCGGTCAAAAGACGACCGTAACCCTAACCCTAGCCCCATAACCCTAACCCTAACCCTAACCCTAGCCTCAGCCTTAAGCCAGCCTCATGAAACATTGTCCCTCTCACTAAAATATTCGCCAAAAATACAAATTTCACCCGAATCCAATGGGGACTGCTGTGTCTCGTTCAGCCAGTATAGGACCACGTCTGGGAGAAAGTTCGAGTCAATCGGTCCAAAGACCTGGAAGCTATTGAAAAAATCGGCCGACGTTTTCATGAAAAAGGCCATTTTTTTCTTTAAAATATTCACCAAAAATACAAATTCTACCAGAATCCAACCAAAACCGGCGAGCCTCATTCCACCAGTGAGGAGGACATGCGTGTGCAATTTCGAGTCAATCGGTCAAAAGACGACCGTAACCCTAACCCTAGCCCCATAACCCTAACCCTAGCTCCATAACCCTAACCCTAACCCTAACCCTAGCCTCAGCCTTAAGCCAGCCTCATGAAACATTGTCCCTCTCACTAAAATATTCGCCAAAAATACAAATTTCACCCGAATCCAATGGGGACTGCTGTGTCTCGTTCAGCCAGTATAGGACCACGTCTGGGAGAAATTTCGAGTCAATCGGTCCAAAGACCTGGAAGCTATTGAAAAAATCGGCCGACGTTTTCATGAAAAAGGTCATTTTTTTCTTTAAAATATTCACCAAAATTACAAATTCCACCGGAATCCAACCAAAACCGGCGAGCCTCATTCCACCAGTGAGGAGGACATGCGTGTGCAATTTCGAGTCAATCGGTCAAAAGACGACCGTAACCCTAACCCTAGCCCCATAACCCTAACCCTAGCCCCATAACCCTAACCCTAGCCCTAACCCTAGCCTCAGCCTCAAGCCAGCCTCATGAAACATTGTCCCTCTCACTAAAATATTCGCCAAAAATACAAATTTCACCCGAATCCAATGGGGACTGCTGTGTCTCGTTCAGCCAGTATAGGACCACGTCTGGGAGAAATTTCGAGTCAATCGGTCCAAAGACCTGGAAGCTATTGAAAAAATCGGCCGACGTTTTCATGAAAAAGGCCATTTTTTTCTTTAAAATATTCACCAAAAATACAAATTCCACCGGAATCCAACCAAAACCGGCGAGCCTCATTCCACCAGTGAGGAGGACATGCGTGTGCAATTTCGAGTCAATCGGTCAAAAGACGACCGTAACCCTAACCCTAGCCCCATAACCCTAACCCTAACCCTAACCCTAGCCTCAGCCTTAAGCCAGCCTCATGAAACATTGTCCCTCTCACTAAAATATTCGCCAAAAATACAAATTTCACCCGAATCCAATGGGGACTGCTGTGTCTCGTTCAGCCAGTATAGGACCACGTCTGGGAGAAATTTCGAGTCAATCGGTCCAAAGACCTGGAAGCTATTGAAAAAATGGGCCGACGTTTTCATGAAAAAGGCCATTTTTTTCTTTAAAATATTCACCAAAATTACAAATTCCACCGGAATCCAACCAAAACCGGCGAGCCTCATTCCACCAGTGAGGAGGACATGCGTGTGCAATTTCGAGTCAATCGGTCAAAAGACGACCGTAACCCTAACCCTAGCCCCATAACCTTAACCCTAGCCCCATAACCCTAACCCTAACCCTAACCCTAGCCTCAGCCTTAAGCCAGCCTCATGAAACATTGTCCCTCTCACTAAAATATTCGCCAAAAATACAAATTTCACCCGAATCCAATGGGGACTGCTGTGTCTCGTTCAGCCAGTATAGGACCACGTCTGGGAGAAAGTTCGAGTCAATCGGTCCAAAGACCTGGAAGCTATTGAAAAAATCGGCCGACGTTTTCATGAAAAAGGCCATTTTTTTCTTTAAAATATTCACCAAAAATACAAATTCTACCAGAATCCAACCAAAACCGGCGAGCCTCATTCCACCAGTGAGGAGGACATGCGTGTGCAATTTCGAGTCAATCGGTCAAAAGACGACCGTAACCCTAACCCTAGCCCCATAACCCTAACCCTAGCTCCATAACCCTAACCCTAACCCTAACCCTAGCCTCAGCCTTAAGCCAGCCTCATGAAACATTGTCCCTCTCACTAAAATATTCGCCAAAAATACAAATTTCACCCGAATCCAATGGGGACTGCTGTGTCTCGTTCAGCCAGTATAGGACCACGTCTGGGAGAAATTTCGAGTCAATCGGTCCAAAGACCTGGAAGCTATTGAAAAAATCGGCCGACGTTTTCATGAAAAAGGCCATTTTTTCTTTAAAATATTCGCCAAAAATACAAATTTCACCCGAATCCAATGGGGACTGCTGTGTCTCGTTCAGCCAGTATAGGACCACGTCTGGGAGAAATTTCGAGTCAATCAGTCCAAAGACCTGGAAGCTATTGAAAAAATCGGCCGACGTTTTCATGAAAAAGGCCATTTTTTCTTTAAAATATTCGCCAAAAATACAAATTTCACCCGAATCCAATGGGGACTGCTGTGTCTCGTTCAGCCAGTATAGGACCACGTCTGGGAGAAATTTCGAGTCAATCGGTCCAAAGACCTGGAAGCTATTGAAAAAATCGGCCGACGTTTTCATGAAAAAGGTGATTTTTTTCTTTAAAATATTCACCAAAATTACAAATTCCACCGGAATCCAACCAAAACCGGCGAGCCTCATTCCACCAGTGAGGAGGACATGCGTGTGCAATTTCGAGTCAATCGGTCAAAAGACGACCGTAACCCTAACCCTAGCCCCATAACCCTAACCCTAACCCTAACCCTAGCCTCAGCCTTAAGCCAGCCTCATGAAACATTGTCCCTCTCACTAAAATATTCGCCAAAAATACAAATTTCACCCGAATCCAATGGGGACTGCTGTGTCTCGTTCAGCCAGTATAGGACCACGTCTGGGAGAAATTTCGAGTCAATCAGTCCAAAGACCTGGAAGCTATTGAAAAAATCGGCCGACGTTTTCATGAAAAAGGCCATTTTTTCTTTAAAATATTCGCCAAAAATACAAATTTCACCCGAATCCAATGGGGACTGCTGTGTCTCGTTCAGCCAGTATAGGACCACGTCTGGGAGAAATTTCGAGTCAATCAGTCCAAAGACCTGGAAGCTATTGAAAAAATCGGCCGACGTTTTCATGAAAAAGGCCATTTTTTCTTTAAAATATTCGCCAAAAATACAAATTTCACCCGAATCCAATGGGGACTGCTGTGTCTCGTTCAGCCAGTATAGGACCACGTCTGGGAGAAATTTCGAGTCAATCGGTCCAAAGACCTGGAAGCTATTGAAAAAATCGGCCGACGTTTTCATGAAAAAGGTCATTTTTTTCTTTAAAATATTCACCAAAATTACAAATTCCACCGGAATCCAACCAAAACCGGCGAGCCTCATTCCACCAGTGAGGAGGACATGCGTGTGCAATTTCGAGTCAATCGGTCAAAAGACGACCGTAACCCTAACCCTAGCCCCATAACCCTAACCCTAACCCTAACCCTAGCCTCAGCCTTAAGCCAGCCTCATGAAACATTGTCCCTCTCACTAAAATATTCGCCAAAAATACAAATTTCACCCGAATCCAATGGGGACTGCTGTGTCTCGTTCAGCCAGTATAGGACCACGTCTGGGAGAAAGTTCGAGTCAATCGGTCCAAAGACCTGGAAGCTATTGAAAAAATCGGCCGACGTTTTCATGAAAAAGGCCATTTTTTCTTTAAAATATTCGCCAAAAATACAAATTTCACCCGAATCCAATGGGGACTGCTGTGTCTCGTTCAGCCAGTATAGGACCACGTCTGGGAGAAAGTTCGAGTCAATCGGTCCAAAGACCTGGAAGCTATTGAAAAAATCGGCCGACGTTTTCATGAAAAAGGCCATTTTTTCTTTAAAATATTCGCCAAAAATACAAATTTCACCCGAATCCAATGGGGACTGCTGTGTCTCGTTCAGCCAGTATAGGACCACGTCTGGGAGAAATTTCGAGTCAATCAGTCCAAAGACCTGGAAGCTATTGAAAAAATCGGCCGACGTTTTCATGAAAAAGGCCATTTTTTCTTTAAAATATTCGCCAAAAATACAAATTTCACCCGAATCCAATGGGGACTGCGGTGTCTCGTTCAGCCAGTATAGGACCACGTCTGGGAGAAATTTCGAGTCAATCGGTCCAAAGACCTGGAAGCTATTGAAAAAATCGGCCGACGTTTTCATGAAAAAGGTCATTTTTTTCTTTAAAATATTCACCAAAATTACAAATTCCACCGGAATCCAACCAAAACCGGCGAGCCTCATTCCACCAGTGAGGAGGACATGCGTGTGCAATTTCGAGTCAATCGGTCAAAAGACGACCGTAACCCTAACCCTAGCCCCATAACCTTAACCCTAGCCCCATAACCCTAACCCTAACCCTAACCCTAGCCTCAGCCTTAAGCCAGCCTCATGAAACATTGTCCCTCTCACTAAAATATTCGCCAAAAATACAAATTTCACCCGAATCCAATGGGGACTGCTGTGTCTCGTTCAGCCAGTATAGGACCACGTCTGGGAGAAAGTTCGAGTCAATCGGTCCAAAGACCTGGAAGCTATTGAAAAAATCGGCCGACGTTTTCATGAAAAAGGCCATTTTTTTCTTTAAAATATTCACCAAAAATACAAATTCTACCAGAATCCAACCAAAACCGGCGAGCCTCATTCCACCAGTGAGGAGGACATGCGTGTGCAATTTCGAGTCAATCGGTCAAAAGACGACCGTAACCCTAACCCTAGCCCCATAACCCTAACCCTAGCTCCATAACCCTAACCCTAACCCTAACCCTAGCCTCAGCCTTAAGCCAGCCTCATGAAACATTGTCCCTCTCACTAAAATATTCGCCAAAAATACAAATTTCACCCGAATCCAATGGGGACTGCTGTGTCTCGTTCAGCCAGTATAGGACCACGTCTGGGAGAAATTTCGAGTCAATCGGTCCAAAGACCTGGAAGCTATTGAAAAAATCGGCCGACGTTTTCATGAAAAAGGCCATTTTTTCTTTAAAATATTCGCCAAAAATACAAATTTCACCCGAATCCAATGGGGACTGCTGTGTCTCGTTCAGCCAGTATAGGACCACGTCTGGGAGAAATTTCGAGTCAATCAGTCCAAAGACCTGGAAGCTATTGAAAAAATCGGCCGACGTTTTCATGAAAAAGGCCATTTTTTCTTTAAAATATTCGCCAAAAATACAAATTTCACCCGAATCCAATGGGGACTGCTGTGTCTCGTTCAGCCAGTATAGGACCACGTCTGGGAGAAATTTCGAGTCAATCAGTCCAAAGACCTGGAAGCTATTGAAAAAATCGGCCGACGTTTTCATGAAAAAGGCCATTTTTTCTTTAAAATATTCGCCAAAAATACAAATTTCACCCGAATCCAATGGGGACTGCTGTGTCTCGTTCAGCCAGTATAGGACCACGTCTGGGAGAAATTTCGAGTCAATCGGTCCAAAGACCTGGAAGCTATTGAAAAAATCGGCCGACGTTTTCATGAAAAAGGTCATTTTTTTCTTTAAAATATTCACCAAAATTACAAATTCCACCGGAATCCAACCAAAACCGGCGAGCCTCATTCCACCAGTGAGGAGGACATGCGTGTGCAATTTCGAGTCAATCGGTCAAAAGACGACCGTAACCCTAACCCTAGCCCCATAACCCTAACCCTAACCCTAACCCTAGCCTCAGCCTTAAGCCAGCCTCATGAAACATTGTCCCTCTCACTAAAATATTCGCCAAAAATACAAATTTCACCCGAATCCAATGGGGACTGCTGTGTCTCGTTCAGCCAGTATAGGACCACGTCTGGGAGAAATTTCGAGTCAATCGGTCCAAAGACCTGGAAGCTATTGAAAAAATGGGCCGACGTTTTCATGAAAAAGGCCATTTTTTTCTTTAAAATATTCACCAAAATTACAAATTCCACCGGAATCCAACCAAAACCGGCGAGCCTCATTCCACCAGTGAGGAGGACATGCGTGTGCAATTTCGAGTCAATCGGTCAAAAGACGACCGTAACCCTAACCCTAGCCCCATAACCTTAACCCTAGCCCCATAACCCTAACCCTAACCCTAACCCTAGCCTCAGCCTTAAGCCAGCCTCATGAAACATTGTCCCTCTCACTAAAATATTCGCCAAAAATACAAATTTCACCCGAATCCAATGGGGACTGCTGTGTCTCGTTCAGCCAGTATAGGACCACGTCTGGGAGAAATTTCGAGTCAATCAGTCCAAAGACCTGGAAGCTATTGAAAAAATCGGCCGACGTTTTCATGAAAAAGGCCATTTTTTCTTTAAAATATTCGCCAAAAATACAAATTTCACCCGACTCCAATGGGGACTGCTGTGTCTCGTTCAGCCAGTATAGGACCACGTCTGGGAGAAATTTCGAGTCAATCAGTCCAAAGACCTGGAAGCTATTGAAAAAATCGGCCGACGTTTTCATGAAAAAGGCCATTTTTTCTTTAAAATATTCGCCAAAAATACAAATTTCACCCGAATCCAATGGGGACTGCTGTGTCTCGTTCAGCCAGTATAGGACCACGTCTGGGAGAAATTTCGAGTCAATCGGTCCAAAGACCTGGAAGCTATTGAAAAAATCGGCCGACGTTTTCATGAAAAAGGTCATTTTTTTCTTTAAAATATTCACCAAAATTACAAATTCCACCGGAATCCAACCAAAACCGGCGAGCCTCATTCCACCAGTGAGGAGGACATGCGTGTGCAATTTCGAGTCAATCGGTCAAAAGACGACCGTAACCCTAACCCTAGCCCCATAACCCTAACCCTAACCCTAACCCTAGCCTCAGCCTTAAGCCAGCCTCATGAAACATTGTCCCTCTCACTAAAATATTCGCCAAAAATACAAATTTCACCCGAATCCAATGGGGACTGCTGTGTCTCGTTCAGCCAGTATAGGACCACGTCTGGGAGGAAGTTCGAGTCAATCGGTCCAAAGACCTGGAAGCTATTGAAAAAATCGGCCGACGTTTTCATGAAAAAGGCCATTTTTTTCTTTAAAATATTCACCAAAAATACAAATTCTACCAGAATCCAACCAAAACCGGCGAGCCTCATTCCACCAGTGAGGAGGACATGCGTGTGCAATTTCGAGTCAATCGGTCAAAAGACGACCGTAACCCTAACCCTAGCCCCATAACCCTAACCCTAGCTCCATAACCCTAACCCTAACCCTAACCCTAGCCTCAGCCTTAAGCCAGCCTCATGAAACATTGTCCCTCTCACTAAAATATTCGCCAAAAATACAAATTTCACCCGAATCCAATGGGGACTGCTGTGTCTCGTTCAGCCAGTATAGGACCACGTCTGGGAGAAATTTCGAGTCAATCAGTCCAAAGACCTGGAAGCTATTGAAAAAATCGGCCGACGTTTTCATGAAAAAGGCCATTTTTTCTTTAAAATATTCGCCAAAAATACAAATTTCACCCGAATCCAATGGGGACTGCTGTGTCTCGTTCAGCCAGTATAGGACCACGTCTGGGAGAAATTTCGAGTCAATCAGTCCAAAGACCTGGAAGCTATTGAAAAAATCGGCCGACGTTTTCATGAAAAAGACCATTTTTTCTTTAAAATATTCGCCAAAAATACAAATTTCACCCGAATCCAATGGGGACTGCTGTGTCTCGTTCAGCCAGTATAGGACCACGTCTGGGAGAAATTTCGAGTCAATCGGTCCAAAGACCTGGAAGCTATTGAAAAAATCGGCCGACGTTTTCATGAAAAAGGTCATTTTTTTCTTTAAAATATTCACCAAAATTACAAATTCCACCGGAATCCAACCAAAACCGGCGAGCCTCATTCCACCAGTGAGGAGGACATGCGTGTGCAATTTCGAGTCAATCGGTCAAAAGACGACCGTAACCCTAACCCTAGCCCCATAACCCTAACCCTAGCTCCATAACCCTAACCCTAACCCTAACCCTAGCCTCAGCCTTAAGCCAGCCTCATGAAACATTGTCCCTCTCACTAAAATATTCGCCAAAAATACAAATTTCACCCGAATCCAATGGGGACTGCTGTGTCTCGTTCAGCCAGTATAGGACCACGTCTGGGAGAAATTTCGAGTCAATCAGTCCAAAGACCTGGAAGCTATTGAAAAAATCGGCCGACGTTTTCATGAAAAAGGCCATTTTTTCTTTAAAATATTCGCCAAAAATACAAATTTCACCCGAATCCAATGGGGACTGCTGTGTCTCGTTCAGCCAGTATAGGACCACGTCTGGGAGAAATTTCGAGTCAATCGGTCCAAAGACCTGGAAGCTATTGAAAAAATCGGCCGACGTTTTCATGAAAAAGGTCATTTTTTTCTTTAAAATATTCACCAAAATTACAAATTCCACCGGAATCCAACCAAAACCGGCGAGCCTCATTCCACCAGTGAGGAGGACATGCGTGTGCAATTTCGAGTCAATCGGTCAAAAGACGACCGTAACCCTAACCCTAGCCCCATAACCCTAACCCTAACCCTAACCCTAGCCTCAGCCTTAAGCCAGCCTCATGAAACATTGTCCCTCTCACTAAAATATTCGCCAAAAATACAAATTTCACCCGAATCCAATGGGGACTGCTGTGTCTCGTTCAGCCAGTATAGGACCACGTCTGGGAGGAAGTTCGAGTCAATCGGTCCAAAGACCTGGAAGCTATTGAAAAAATCGGCCGACGTTTTCATGAAAAAGGCCATTTTTTTCTTTAAAATATTCACCAAAAATACAAATTCTACCAGAATCCAACCAAAACCGGCGAGCCTCATTCCACCAGTGAGGAGGACATGCGTGTGCAATTTCGAGTCAATCGGTCAAAAGACGACCGTAACCCTAACCCTAGCCCCATAACCCTAACCCTAGCTCCATAACCCTAACCCTAACCCTAACCCTAGCCTCAGCCTTAAGCCAGCCTCATGAAACATTGTCCCTCTCACTAAAATATTCGCCAAAAATACAAATTTCACCCGAATCCAATGGGGACTGCTGTGTCTCGTTCAGCCAGTATAGGACCACGTCTGGGAGAAATTTCGAGTCAATCAGTCCAAAGACCTGGAAGCTATTGAAAAAATCGGCCGACGTTTTCATGAAAAAGGCCATTTTTTCTTTAAAATATTCGCCAAAAATACAAATTTCACCCGAATCCAATGGGGACTGCTGTGTCTCGTTCAGCCAGTATAGGACCACGTCTGGGAGAAATTTCGAGTCAATCAGTCCAAAGACCTGGAAGCTATTGAAAAAATCGGCCGACGTTTTCATGAAAAAGACCATTTTTTCTTTAAAATATTCGCCAAAAATACAAATTTCACCCGAATCCAATGGGGACTGCTGTGTCTCGTTCAGCCAGTATAGGACCACGTCTGGGAGAAATTTCGAGTCAATCGGTCCAAAGACCTGGAAGCTATTGAAAAAATCGGCCGACGTTTTCATGAAAAAGGTCATTTTTTTCTTTAAAATATTCACCAAAATTACAAATTCCACCGGAATCCAACCAAAACCGGCGAGCCTCATTCCACCAGTGAGGAGGACATGCGTGTGCAATTTCGAGTCAATCGGTCAAAAGACGACCGTAACCCTAACCCTAGCCCCATAACCCTAACCCTAGCTCCATAACCCTAACCCTAACCCTAACCCTAGCCTCAGCCTTAAGCCAGCCTCATGAAACATTGTCCCTCTCACTAAAATATTCGCCAAAAATACAAATTTCACCCGAATCCAATGGGGACTGCTGTGTCTCGTTCAGCCAGTATAGGACCACGTCTGGGAGAAATTTCGAGTCAATCGGTCCAAAGACCTGGAAGCTATTGAAAAAATCGGCCGACGTTTTCATGAAAAAGGCCATTTTTTCTTTAAAATATTCGCCAAAAATACAAATTTCACCCGAATCCAATGGGGACTGCTGTGTCTCGTTCAGCCAGTATAGGACCACGTCTGGGAGAAATTTCGAGTCAATCAGTCCAAAGACCTGGAAGCTATTGAAAAAATCGGCCGACGTTTTCATGAAAAAGGCCATTTTTTTCTTTAAAATATTCACCAAAATTACAAATTCCACCGGAATCCAACCAAAACCGGCGAGCCTCATTCCACCAGTGAGGAGGACATGCGTGTGCAATTTCGAGTCAATCGGTCAAAAGACGACCGTAACCCTAACCCTAGCCCCATAACCCTAACCCTAACCCTAACCCTAGCCTCAGCCTTAAGCCAGCCTCATGAAACATTGTCCCTCTCACTAAAATATTCGCCAAAAATACAAATTTCACCCGAATCCAATGGGGACTGCTGTGTCTCGTTCAGCCAGTATAGGACCACGTCTGGGAGAAAGGTCGAGTCAATTGGTCCAAAGACCTGGAAGCTATTGAAAAAATCGGCCGACGTTTTCATGAAAAAGGCCATTTTTTTCTTTAAAATATTCACCAAAATTACAAATTCCACCGGAATCCAACCAAAACCGGCGAGCCTCATTCCACCAGTGAGGAGGACATGCGTGTGCAATTTCGAGTCAATCGGTCAAAAGACGACCGTAACCCTAACCCTAGCCCCATAACCCTAACCCTAACCCTAACCCTAGCCTCAGCCTTAAGCCAGCCTCATGAAACATTGTCCCTCTCACTAAAATATTCGCCAAAAATACAAATTTCACCCGAATCCAATGGGGACTGCTGTGTCTCGTTCAGCCAGTATAGGACCACGTCTGGGAGAAAGTTCGAGTCAATCGGTCCAAAGACCTGGAAGCTATTGAAAAAATCGGCCGACGTTTTCATGAAAAAGGCCATTTTTTTCTTTAAAATATTCACCAAAAATACAAATTCTACCAGAATCCAACCAAAACCGGCGAGCCTCATTCCACCAGTGAGGAGGACATGCGTGTGCAATTTCGAGTCAATCGGTCAAAAGACGACCGTAACCCTAACCCTAGCCCCATAACCCTAACCCTAGCTCCATAACCCTAACCCTAACCCTAACCCTAGCCTCAGCCTTAAGCCAGCCTCATGAAACATTGTCCCTCTCACTAAAATATTCGCCAAAAATACAAATTTCACCCGAATCCAATGGGGACTGCTGTGTCTCGTTCAGCCAGTATAGGACCACGTCTGGGAGAAATTTCGAGTCAATCGGTCCAAAGACCTGGAAGCTATTGAAAAAATCGGCCGACGTTTTCATGAAAAAGGCCATTTTTTCTTTAAAATATTCGCCAAAAATACAAATTTCACCCGAATCCAATGGGGACTGCTGTGTCTCGTTCAGCCAGTATAGGACCACGTCTGGGAGAAATTTCGAGTCAATCAGTCCAAAGACCTGGAAGCTATTGAAAAAATCGGCCAACGTTTTCATGAAAAAGGCCATTTTTTCTTTAAAATATTCGCCAAAAATACAAATTTCACCCGAATCCAATGGGGACTGCTGTGTCTCGTTCAGCCAGTATAGGACCACGTCTGGGAGAAATTTCGAGTCAATCGGTCCAAAGACCTGGAAGCTATTGAAAAAATCGGCCGACGTTTTCATGAAAAAGGTCATTTTTTTCTTTAAAATATTCACCAAAATTACAAATTCCACCGGAATCCAACCAAAACCGGCGAGCCTCATTCCACCAGTGAGGAGGACATGCGTGTGCAATTTCGAGTCAATCGGTCAAAAGACGACCGTAACCCTAACCCTAGCCCCATAACCCTAACCCTAACCCTAACCCTAACCCTAACCCTAGCCTCAGCCTTAAGCCAGCCTCATGAAACATTGTCCCTCTCACTAAAATATTCGCCAAAAATACAAATTTCACCCGAATCCAATGGGGACTGCTGTGTCTCGTTCAGCCAGTATAGGACCACGTCTGGGAGAAATTTCGAGTCAATCGGTCCAAAGACCTGGAAGCTATTGAAAAAATCGGCCGACGTTTGCATGAAAAAGGCCATTTTTTTCTTTAAAATATTCACCAAAATTACAAATTCCACCGGAATCCAACCAAAACCGGCGAGCCTCATTCCACCAGTGAGGAGGACATGCGTGTGCAATTTCGAGTCAATCGGTCAAAAGACGACCGTAACCCTAACCCTAGCCCCATAACCCTAACCCTAGCCCCATAACCCTAACCCTAGCCCTAACCCTAGCCTCAGCCTCAAGCCAGCCTCATGAAACATTGTCCCTCTCACTAAAATATTCGCCAAAAATACAAATTTCACCCGAATCCAATGGGGACTGCTGTGTCTCGTTCAGCCAGTATAGGACCACGTCTGGGAGAAATTTCGAGTCAATCGGTCCAAAGACCTGGAAGCTATTGAAAAAATCGGCCGACGTTTTCATGAAAAAGGCCATTTTTTTCTTTAAAATATTCACCAAAAATACAAATTCCACCGGAATCCAACCAAAACTGGCGAGCCTCATTCCACCAGTGAGGAGGACATGCGTGTGCAATTTCGAGTCAATCGGTCAAAAGACGACCGTAACCCTAACCCTAGCCCCATAACCCTAACCCTAACCCTAACCCTAGCCTCAGCCTTAAGCCAGCCTCATGAAACATTGTCCCTCTCACTAAAATATTCGCCAAAAATACAAATTTCACCCGAATCCAATGGGGACTGCTGTGTCTCGTTCAGCCAGTATAGGACCACGTCTGGGAGAAATTTCGAGTCAATCGGTCCAAAGACCTGGAAGCTATTGAAAAAATCGGCCGACGTTTGCATGAAAAAGGCCATTTTTTTCTTTAAAATATTCACCAAAATTACAAATTCCACCGGAATCCAACCAAAACCGGCGAGCCTCATTCCACCAGTGAGGAGGACATGCGTGTGCAATTTCGAGTCAATCGGTCAAAAGACGACCGTAACCCTAACCCTAGCCCCATAACCTTAACCCTAGCCCCATAACCCTAACCCTAACCCTAACCCTAGCCTCAGCCTTAAGCCAGCCTCATGAAACATTGTCCCTCTCACTAAAATATTCGCCAAAAATACAAATTTCACCCGAATCCAATGCGGACTGCTGTGTCTCGTTCAGCCAGTATAGGACCACGTCTGGGAGAAATTTCGAGTCAATCAGTCCAAAGACCTGGAAGCTATTGAAAAAATCGGCCGACGTTTTCATGAAAAAGGCCATTTTTTCTTTAAAATATTCGCCAAAAATACAAATTTCACCCGAATCCAATGGGGACTGCTGTGTCTCGTTCAGCCAGTATAGGACCACGTCTGGGAGAAATTTCGAGTCAATCGGTCCAAAGACCTGGAAGCTATTGAAAAAATCGGCCGACGTTTTCATGAAAAAGGTCATTTTTTTCTTTAAAATATTCACCAAAATTACAAATTCCACCGGAATCCAACCAAAACCGGCGAGCCTCATTCCACCAGTGAGGAGGACATGCGTGTGCAATTTCGAGTCAATCGGTCAAAAGACGACCGTAACCCTAACCCTAGCCCCACAACCCTAACCCTAACCCTAACCCTAGCCTCAGCCTTAAGCCAGCCTCATGAAACATTGTCCCTCTCACTAAAATATTCGCCAAAAATACAAATTTCACCCGAATCCAATGGGGACTGCTGTGTCTCGTTCAGCCAGTATAGGACCACGTCTGGGAGAAATTTCGAGTCAATCGGTCCAAAGACCTGGAAGCTATTGAAAAAATCGGCCGACGTTTTCATGAAAAAGGCCATTTTTTTCTTTAAAATATTCACCAAAAATACAAATTCCACCGGAATCCAACCAAAACCGGCAAGCCTCATTCCACCAGTGAGGAGGACATGCGTGTGCAATTTCGAGTCAATCGGTCAAAAGACGACCGTAACCCTAACCCTAGCCCCATAACCTTAACCCTAGCCCCATAACCCTAACCCTAACCCTAACCCTAGCCTCAGCCTTAAGCCAGCCTCATGAAACATTGTCCCTCTCACTAAAATATTCGCCAAAAATACAAATTTCACCCGAATCCAATGGGGACTGCTGTGTCTCGTTCAGCCAGTATAGGACCACGTCTGGGAGAAAGTTCGAGTCAATCGGTCCAAAGACCTGGAAGCTATTGAAAAAATCGGCCGACGTTTTCATGAAAAAGGCCATTTTTTTCTTTAAAATATTCACCAAAAATACAAATTCTACCAGAATCCAACCAAAACCGGCGAGCCTCATTCCACCAGTGAGGAGGACATGCGTGTGCAATTTCGAGTCAATCGGTCAAAAGACGACCGTAACCCTAACCCTAGCCCCATAACCCTAACCCTAGCTCCATAACCCTAACCCTAACCCTAACCCTAGCCTCAGCCTTAAGCCAGCCTCATGAAACATTGTCCCTCTCACTAAAATATTCGCCAAAAATACAAATTTCACCCGAATCCAATGGGGACTGCTGTGTCTCGTTCAGCCAGTATAGGACCACGTCTGGGAGAAATTTCGAGTCAATCGGTCCAAAGACCTGGAAGCTATTGAAAAAATCGGCCGACGTTTTCATGAAAAAGGCCATTTTTTCTTTAAAATATTCGCCAAAAATACAAATTTCACCCGAATCCAATGGGGACTGCTGTGTCTCGTTCAGCCAGTATAGGACCACGTCTGGGAGAAATTTCGAGTCAATCAGTCCAAAGACCTGGAAGCTATTGAAAAAATCGGCCGACGTTTTCATGAAAAAGGCCATTTTTTCTTTAAAATATTCGCCAAAAATACAAATTTCACCCGAATCCAATGGGGACTGCTGTGTCTCGTTCAGCCAGTATAGGACCACGTCTGGGAGAAATTTCGAGTCAATCGGTCCAAAGACCTGGAAGCTATTGAAAAAATCGGCCGACGTTTTCATGAAAAAGGTCATTTTTTTCTTTAAAATATTCACCAAAATTACAAATTCCACCGGAATCCAACCAAAACCGGCGAGCCTCATTCCACCAGTGAGGAGGACATGCGTGTGCAATTTCGAGTCAATCGGTCAAAAGACGACCGTAACCCTAACCCTAGCCCCATAACCCTAACCCTAGCCCCATAACCCTAACCCTAGCCCTAACCCTAGCCTCAGCCTCAAGCCAGCCTCATGAAACATTGTCCCTCTCACTAAAATATTCGCCAAAAATACAAATTTCACCCGAATCCAATGGGGACTGCTGTGTCTCGTTCAGCCAGTATAGGACCACGTCTGGGAGAAATTTCGAGTCAATCGGTCCAAAGACCTGGAAGCTATTGAAAAAATCGGCCGACGTTTTCATGAAAAAGGCCATTTTTTTCTTTAAAATATTCACCAAAAATACAAATTCCACCGGAATCCAACCAAAACCGGCGAGCCTCATTCCACCAGTGAGGAGGACATGCGTGTGCAATTTCGAGTCAATCGGTCAAAAGACGACCGTAACCCTAACCCTAGCCCCATAACCCTAACCCTAACCCTAACCCTAGCCTCAGCCTTAAGCCAGCCTCATGAAACATTGTCCCTCTCACTAAAATATTCGCCAAAAATACAAATTTCACCCGAATCCAATGGGGACTGCTGTGTCTCGTTCAGCCAGTATAGGACCACGTCTGGGAGAAATTTCGAGTCAATCGGTCCAAAGACCTGGAAGCTATTGAAAAAATGGGCCGACGTTTTCATGAAAAAGGCCATTTTTTTCTTTAAAATATTCACCAAAATTACAAATTCCACCGGAATCCAACCAAAACCGGCGAGCCTCATTCCACCAGTGAGGAGGACATGCGTGTGCAATTTCGAGTCAATCGGTCAAAAGACGACCGTAACCCTAACCCTAGCCCCATAACCTTAACCCTAGCCCCATAACCCTAACCCTAACCCTAACCCTAGCCTCAGCCTTAAGCCAGCCTCATGAAACATTGTCCCTCTCACTAAAATATTCGCCAAAAATACAAATTTCACCCGAATCCAATGGGGACTGCTGTGTCTCGTTCAGCCAGTATAGGACCACGTCTGGGAGAAAGTTCGAGTCAATCGGTCCAAAGACCTGGAAGCTATTGAAAAAATCGGCCGACGTTTTCATGAAAAAGGCCATTTTTTTCTTTAAAATATTCACCAAAAATACAAATTCTACCAGAATCCAACCAAAACCGGCGAGCCTCATTCCACCAGTGAGGAGGACATGCGTGTGCAATTTCGAGTCAATCGGTCAAAAGACGACCGTAACCCTAACCCTAGCCCCATAACCCTAACCCTAGCTCCATAACCCTAACCCTAACCCTAACCCTAGCCTCAGCCTTAAGCCAGCCTCATGAAACATTGTCCCTCTCACTAAAATATTCGCCAAAAATACAAATTTCACCCGAATCCAATGGGGACTGCTGTGTCTCGTTCAGCCAGTATAGGACCACGTCTGGGAGAAATTTCGAGTCAATCGGTCCAAAGACCTGGAAGCTATTGAAAAAATCGGCCGACGTTTTCATGAAAAAGGCGATTTTTTCTTTAAAATATTCGCCAAAAATACAAATTTCACCCGAATCCAATGGGGACTGCTGTGTCTCGTTCAGCCAGTATAGGACCACGTCTGGGAGAAATTTCGAGTCAATCAGTCCAAAGACCTGGAAGCTATTGAAAAAATCGGCCGACGTTTTCATGAAAAAGGCCATTTTTTCTTTAAAATATTCGCCAAAAATACAAATTTCACCCGAATCCAATGGGGACTGCTGTGTCTCGTTCAGCCAGTATAGGACCACGTCTGGGAGAAATTTCGAGTCAATCGGTCCAAAGACCTGGAAGCTATTGAAAAAATCGGCCGACGTTTTCATGAAAAAGGTCATTTTTTTCTTTAAAATATTCACCAAAATTACAAATTCCACCGGAATCCAACCAAAACCGGCGAGCCTCATTCCACCAGTGAGGAGGACATGCGTGTGCAATTTCGAGTCAATCGGTCAAAAGACGACCGTAACCCTAACCCTAGCCCCATAACCCTAACCCTAACCCTAACCCTAGCCTCAGCCTTAAGCCAGCCTCATGAAACATTGTCCCTCTCACTAAAATATTCGCCAAAAATACAAATTTCACCCGAATCCAATGGGGACTGCTGTGTCTCGTTCAGCCAGTATAGGACCACGTCTGGGAGAAATTTCGAGTCAATCAGTCCAAAGACCTGGAAGCTATTGAAAAAATCGGCCGACGTTTTCATGAAAAAGGCCATTTTTTCTTTAAAATATTCGCCAAAAATACAAATTTCACCCGAATCCAATGGGGACTGCTGTGTCTCGTTCAGCCAGTATAGGACCACGTCTGGGAGAAATTTCGAGTCAATCAGTCCAAAGACCTGGAAGCTATTGAAAAAATCGGCCGACGTTTTCATGAAAAAGGCCATTTTTTCTTTAAAATATTCGCCAAAAATACAAATTTCACCCGAATCCAATGGGGACTGCTGTGTCTCGTTCAGCCAGTATAGGACCACGTCTGGGAGAAATTTCGAGTCAATCGGTCCAAAGACCTGGAAGCTATTGAAAAAATCGGCCGACGTTTTCATGAAAAAGGTCATTTTTTTCTTTAAAATATTCACCAAAATTACAAATTCCACCGGAATCCAACCAAAACCGGCGAGCCTCATTCCACCAGTGAGGAGGACATGCGTGTGCAATTTCGAGTCAATCGGTCAAAAGACGACCGTAACCCTAACCCTAGCCCCATAACCCTAACCCTAACCCTAACCCTAGCCTCAGCCTTAAGCCAGCCTCATGAAACATTGTCCCTCTCACTAAAATATTCGCCAAAAATACAAATTTCACCCGAATCCAATGGGGACTGCTGTGTCTCGTTCAGCCAGTATAGGACCACGTCTGGGAGAAATTTCGAGTCAATCGGTCCAAAGACCTGGAAGCTATTGAAAAAATCGGCCGACGTTTTCATGAAAAAGGCCATTTTTTCTTTAAAATATTCGCCAAAAATACAAATTTCACCCGAATCCAATGGGGACTGCTGTGTCTCGTTCAGCCAGTATAGGACCACGTCTGGGAGAAATTTCGAGTCAATCAGTCCAAAGACCTGGAAGCTATTGAAAAAATCGGCCGACGTTTTCATGAAAAAGGCCATTTTTTCTTTAAAATATTCGCCAAAAATACAAATTTCACCCGAATCCAATGGGGACTGCTGTGTCTCGTTCAGCCAGTATAGGACCACGTCTGGGAGAAATTTCGAGTCAATCGGTCCAAAGACCTGGAAGCTATTGAAAAAATCGGCCGACGTTTTCATGAAAAAGGTCATTTTTTTCTTTAAAATATTCACCAAAATTACAAATTCCACCGGAATCCAACCAAAACCGGCGAGCCTCATTCCACCAGTGAGGAGGACATGCGTGTGCAATTTCGAGTCAATCGGTCAAAAGACGACCGTAACCCTAACCCTAGCCCCATAACCCTAACCCTAGCCCCATAACCCTAACCCTAGCCCTAACCCTAGCCTCAGCCTCAAGCCAGCCTCATGAAACATTGTCCCTCTCACTAAAATATTCGCCAAAAATACAAATTTCACCCGAATCCAATGGGGACTGCTGTGTCTCGTTCAGCCAGTATAGGACCACGTCTGGGAGAAATTTCGAGTCAATCGGTCCAAAGACCTGGAAGCTATTGAAAAAATCGGCCGACGTTTTCATGAAAAAGGCCATTTTTTTCTTTAAAATATTCACCAAAAATACAAATTCCACCGGAATCCAACCAAAACCGGCGAGCCTCATTCCACCAGTGAGGAGGACATGCGTGTGCAATTTCGAGTCAATCGGTCAAAAGACGACCGTAACCCTAACCCTAGCCCCATAACCCTAACCCTAACCCTAACCCTAGCCTCAGCCTTAAGCCAGCCTCATGAAACATTGTCCCTCTCACTAAAATATTCGCCAAAAATACAAATTTCACCCGAATCCAATGGGGACTGCTGTGTCTCGTTCAGCCAGTATAGGACCACGTCTGGGAGAAATTTCGAGTCAATCGGTCCAAAGACCTGGAAGCTATTGAAAAAATGGGCCGACGTTTTCATGAAAAAGGCCATTTTTTTCTTTAAAATATTCACCAAAATTACAAATTCCACCGGAATCCAACCAAAACCGGCGAGCCTCATTCCACCAGTGAGGAGGACATGCGTGTGCAATTTCGAGTCAATCGGTCAAAAGACGACCGTAACCCTAACCCTAGCCCCATAACCTTAACCCTAGCCCCATAACCCTAACCCTAACCCTAACCCTAGCCTCAGCCTTAAGCCAGCCTCATGAAACATTGTCCCTCTCACTAAAATATTCGCCAAAAATACAAATTTCACCCGAATCCAATGGGGACTGCTGTGTCTCGTTCAGCCAGTATAGGACCACGTCTGGGAGAAAGTTCGAGTCAATCGGTCCAAAGACCTGGAAGCTATTGAAAAAATCGGCCGACGTTTTCATGAAAAAGGCCATTTTTTTCTTTAAAATATTCACCAAAAATACAAATTCTACCAGAATCCAACCAAAACCGGCGAGCCTCATTCCACCAGTGAGGAGGACATGCGTGTGCAATTTCGAGTCAATCGGTCAAAAGACGACCGTAACCCTAACCCTAGCCCCATAACCCTAACCCTAGCTCCATAACCCTAACCCTAACCCTAACCCTAACCCTAGCCTCAGCCTTAAGCCAGCCTCATGAAACATTGTCCCTCTCACTAAAATATTCGCCAAAAATACAAATTTCACCCGAATCCAATGGGGACTGCTGTGTCTCGTTCAGCCAGTATAGGACCACGTCTGGGAGAAATTTCGAGTCAATCAGTCCAAAGACCTGGAAGCTATTGAAAAAATCGGCCGACGTTTTCATGAAAAAGGCCATTTTTTCTTTAAAATATTCGCCAAAAATACAAATTTCACCCGAATCCAATGGGGACTGCTGTGTCTCGTTCAGCCAGTATAGGACCACGTCTGGGAGAAATTTCGAGTCAATCAGTCCAAAGACCTGGAAGCTATTGAAAAAATCGGCCGACGTTTTCATGAAAAAGGCCATTTTTTCTTTAAAATATTCGCCAAAAATACAAATTTCACCCGAATCCAATGGGGACTGCTGTGTCTCGTTCAGCCAGTATAGGACCACGTCTGGGAGAAATTTCGAGTCAATCGGTCCAAAGACCTGGAAGCTATTGAAAAAATCGGCCGACGTTTTCATGAAAAAGGTCATTTTTTTCTTTAAAATATTCACCAAAATTACAAATTCCACCGGAATCCAACCAAAACCGGCGAGCCTCATTCCACCAGTGAGGAGGACATGCGTGTGCAATTTCGAGTCAATCGGTCAAAAGACGACCGTAACCCTAACCCTAGCCCCATAACCCTAACCCTAACCCTAACCCTAGCCTCAGCCTTAAGCCAGCCTCATGAAACATTGTCCCTCTCACTAAAATATTCGCCAAAAATACAAATTTCACCCGAATCCAATGGGGACTGCTGTGTCTCGTTCAGCCAGTATAGGACCACGTCTGGGAGAAAGTTCGAGTCAATCGGTCCAAAGACCTGGAAGCTATTGAAAAAATCGGCCGACGTTTTCATGAAAAAGGCCATTTTTTTCTTTAAAATATTCACCAAAAATACAAATTCTACCAGAATCCAACCAAAACCGGCGAGCCTCATTCCACCAGTGAGGAGGACATGCGTGTGCAATTTCGAGTCAATCGGTCAAAAGACGACCGTAACCCTAACCCTAGCCCCATAACCCTAACCCTAGCTCCATAACCCTAACCCTAACCCTAACCCTAGCCTCAGCCTTAAGCCAGCCTCATGAAACATTGTCCCTCTCACTAAAATATTCGCCAAAAATACAAATTTCACCCGAATCCAATGGGGACTGCTGTGTCTCGTTCAGCCAGTATAGGACCACGTCTGGGAGAAATTTCAAGTCAATCGGTCCAAAGACCTGGAAGCTATTGAAAAAATCGGCCGACGTTTTCATGAAAAAGGTCATTTTTTTCTTTAAAATATTCACCAAAATTACAAATTCCACCGGAATCCAACCAAAACCGGCGAGCCTCATTCCACCAGTGAGGAGGACATGCGTGTGCAATTTCGAGTCAATCGGTCAAAAGACGACCGTAACCCTAACCCTAGCCCCATAACCCTAACCCTAACCCTAACCCTAGCCTCAGCCTTAAGCCAGCCTCATGAAACATTGTCCCTCTCACTAAAATATTCGCCAAAAATACAAATTTCACCCGAATCCAATGGGGACTGCTGTGTCTCGTTCAGCCAGTATAGGACCACGTCTGGGAGAAATTTCGAGTCAATCGGTCCAAAGACCTGGAAGCTATTGAAAAAATGGGCCGACGTTTTCATGAAAAAGGCCATTTTTTTCTTTAAAATATTCACCAAAATTACAAATTCCACCGGAATCCAACCAAAACCGGCGAGCCTCATTCCACCAGTGAGGAGGACATGCGTGTGCAATTTCGAGTCAATCGGTCAAAAGACGACCGTAACCCTAACCCTAGCCCCATAACCTTAACCCTAGCCCCATAACCCTAACCCTAACCCTAACCCTAGCCTCAGCCTTAAGCCAGCCTCATGAAACATTGTCCCTCTCACTAAAATATTCGCCAAAAATACAAATTTCACCCGAATCCAATGGGGACTGCTGTGTCTCGTTCAGCCAGTATAGGACCACGTCTGGGAGAAATTTCGAGTCAATCAGTCCAAAGACCTGGAAGCTATTGAAAAAATCGGCCGACGTTTTCATGAAAAAGGCCATTTTTTCTTTAAAATATTCGCCAAAAATACAAATTTCACCCGACTCCAATGGGGACTGCTGTGTCTCGTTCAGCCAGTATAGGACCACGTCTGGGAGAAATTTCGAGTCAATCAGTCCAAAGACCTGGAAGCTATTGAAAAAATCGGCCGACGTTTTCATGAAAAAGGCCATTTTTTCTTTAAAATATTCGCCAAAAATACAAATTTCACCCGAATCCAATGGGGACTGCTGTGTCTCGTTCAGCCAGTATAGGACCACGTCTGGGAGAAATTTCGAGTCAATCGGTCCAAAGACCTGGAAGCTATTGAAAAAATCGGCCGACGTTTTCATGAAAAAGGTCATTTTTTTCTTTAAAATATTCACCAAAATTACAAATTCCACCGGAATCCAACCAAAACCGGCGAGCCTCATTCCACCAGTGAGGAGGACATGCGTGTGCAATTTCGAGTCAATCGGTCAAAAGACGACCGTAACCCTAACCCTAGCCCCATAACCCTAACCCTAACCCTAACCCTAGCCTCAGCCTTAAGCCAGCCTCATGAAACATTGTCCCTCTCACTAAAATATTCGCCAAAAATACAAATTTCACCCGAATCCAATGGGGACTGCTGTGTCTCGTTCAGCCAGTATAGGACCACGTCTGGGAGAAAGTTCGAGTCAATCGGTCCAAAGACCTGGAAGCTATTGAAAAAATCGGCCGACGTTTTCATGAAAAAGGCCATTTTTTTCTTTAAAATATTCACCAAAAATACAAATTCTACCAGAATCCAACCAAAACCGGCGAGCCTCATTCCACCAGTGAGGAGGACATGCGTGTGCAATTTCGAGTCAATCGGTCAAAAGACGACCGTAACCCTAACCCTAGCCCCATAACCCTAACCCTAGCTCCATAACCCTAACCCTAACCCTAACCCTAGCCTCAGCCTTAAGCCAGCCTCATGAAACATTGTCCCTCTCACTAAAATATTCGCCAAAAATACAAATTTCACCCGAATCCAATGGGGACTGCTGTGTCTCGTTCAGCCAGTATAGGACCACGTCTGGGAGAAATTTCGAGTCAATCAGTCCAAAGACCTGGAAGCTATTGAAAAAATCGGCCGACGTTTTCATGAAAAAGGCCATTTTTTCTTTAAAATATTCGCCAAAAATACAAATTTCACCCGAATCCAATGGGGACTGCTGTGTCTCGTTCAGCCAGTATAGGACCACGTCTGGGAGAAATTTCGAGTCAATCAGTCCAAAGACCTGGAAGCTATTGAAAAAATCGGCCGACGTTTTCATGAAAAAGGCCATTTTTTCTTTAAAATATTCGCCAAAAATACAAATTTCACCCGAATCCAATGGGGACTGCTGTGTCTCGTTCAGCCAGTATAGGACCACGTCTGGGAGAAATTTCGAGTCAATCGGTCCAAAGACCTGGAAGCTATTGAAAAAATCGGCCGACGTTTTCATGAAAAAGGTCATTTTTTTCTTTAAAATATTCACCAAAATTACAAATTCCACCGGAATCCAACCAAAACCGGCGAGCCTCATTCCACCAGTGAGGAGGACATGCGTGTGCAATTTCGAGTCAATCGGTCAAAAGACGACCGTAACCCTAACCCTAGCCCCATAACCCTAACCCTAACCCTAACCCTAGCCTCAGCCTTAAGCCAGCCTCATGAAACATTGTCCCTCTCACTAAAATATTCGCCAAAAATACAAATTTCACCCGAATCCAATGGGGACTGCTGTGTCTCGTTCAGCCAGTATAGGACCACGTCTGGGAGAAAGTTCGAGTCAATCGGTCCAAAGACCTGGAAGCTATTGAAAAAATCGGCCGACGTTTTCATGAAAAAGGCCATTTTTTTCTTTAAAATATTCACCAAAAATACAAATTCTACCAGAATCCAACCAAAACCGGCGAGCCTCATTCCACCAGTGAGGAGGACATGCGTGTGCAATTTCGAGTCAATCGGTCAAAAGACGACCGTAACCCTAACCCTAGCCCCATAACCCTAACCCTAGCTCCATAACCCTAACCCTAACCCTAACCCTAGCCTCAGCCTTAAGCCAGCCTCATGAAACATTGTCCCTCTCACTAAAATATTCGCCAAAAATACAAATTTCACCCGAATCCAATGGGGACTGCTGTGTCTCGTTCAGCCAGTATAGGACCACGTCTGGGAGAAATTTCGAGTCAATCGGTCCAAAGACCTGGAAGCTATTGAAAAAATCGGCCGACGTTTTCATGAAAAAGGCCATTTTTTCTTTAAAATATTCGCCAAAAATACAAATTTCACCCGAATCCAATGGGGACTGCTGTGTCTCGTTCAGCCAGTACAGGACCACGTCTGGGAGAAATTTCGAGTCAATCAGTCCAAAGACCTGGAAGCTATTGAAAAAATCGGCCGACGTTTTCATGAAAAAGGCCATTTTTTCTTTAAAATATTCGCCAAAAATACAAATTTCACCCGAATCCAATGGGGACTGCTGTGTCTCGTTCAGCCAGTATAGGACCACGTCTGGGAGAAATTTCGAGTCAATCAGTCCAAAGACCTGGAAGCTATTGAAAAAATCGGCCGACGTTTTCATGAAAAAGGCCATTTTTTCTTTAAAATATTCGCCAAAAATACAAATTTCACCCGAATCCAATGGGGACTGCTGTGTCTCGTTCAGCCAGTATAGGACCACGTCTGGGAGAAATTTCGAGTCAATCGGTCCAAAGACCTGGAAGCTATTGAAAAAATCGGCCGACGTTTTCATGAAAAAGGTCATTTTTTTCTTTAAAATATTCACCAAAATTACAAATTCCACCGGAATCCAACCAAAACCGGCGAGCCTCATTCCACCAGTGAGGAGGACATGCGTGTGCAATTTCGAGTCAATCGGTCAAAAGACGACCGTAACCCTAACCCTAGCCCCATAACCCTAACCCTAACCCTAACCCTAGCCTCAGCCTTAAGCCAGCCTCATGAAACATTGTCCCTCTCACTAAAATATTCGCCAAAAATACAAATTTCACCCGAATCCAATGGGGACTGCTGTGTCTCGTTCAGCCAGTATAGGACCACGTCTGGGAGAAATTTCGAGTCAATCGGTCCAAAGACCTGGAAGCTATTGAAAAAATGGGCCGACGTTTTCATGAAAAAGGCCATTTTTTTCTTTAAAATATTCACCAAAATTACAAATTCCACCGGAATCCAACCAAAACCGGCGAGCCTCATTCCACCAGTGAGGAGGACATGCGTGTGCAATTTCGAGTCAATCGGTCAAAAGACGACCGTTACCCTAACCCTAGCCCCATAACCTTAACCCTAGCCCCATAACCCTAACCCTAACCCTAACCCTAGCCTCAGCCTTAAGCCAGCCTCATGAAACATTGTCCCTCTCACTAAAATATTCGCCAAAAATACAAATTTCACCCGAATCCAATGGGGACTGCTGTGTCTCGTTCAGCCAGTATAGGACCACGTCTGGGAGAAATTTCGAGTCAATCAGTCCAAAGACCTGGAAGCTATTGAAAAAATCGGCCGACGTTTTCATGAAAAAGGCCATTTTTTCTTTAAAATATTCGCCAAAAATACAAATTTCACCCGACTCCAATGGGGACTGCTGTGTCTCGTTCAGCCAGTATAGGACCACGTCTGGGAGAAATTTCGAGTCAATCAGTCCAAAGACCTGGAAGCTATTGAAAAAATCGGCCGACGTTTTCATGAAAAAGGCCATTTTTTCTTTAAAATATTCGCCAAAAATACAAATTTCACCCGAATCCAATGGGGACTGCTGTGTCTCGTTCAGCCAGTATAGGACCACGTCTGGGAGAAATTTCGAGTCAATCGGTCCAAAGACCTGGAAGCTATTGAAAAAATCGGCCGACGTTTTCATGAAAAAGGTCATTTTTTTCTTTAAAATATTCACCAAAATTACAAATTCCACCGGAATCCAACCAAAACCGGCGAGCCTCATTCCACCAGTGAGGAGGACATGCGTGTGCAATTTCGAGTCAATCGGTCAAAAGACGACCGTAACCCTAACCCTAGCCCCATAACCCTAACCCTAACCCTAACCCTAGCCTCAGCCTTAAGCCAGCCTCATGAAACATTGTCCCTCTCACTAAAATATTCGCCAAAAATACAAATTTCACCCGAATCCAATGGGGACTGCTGTGTCTCGTTCAGCCAGTATAGGACCACGTCTGGGAGAAAGTTCGAGTCAATCGGTCCAAAGACCTGGAAGCTATTGAAAAAATCGGCCGACGTTTTCATGAAAAAGGCCATTTTTTTCTTTAAAATATTCACCAAAAATACAAATTCTACCAGAATCCAACCAAAACCGGCGAGCCTCATTCCACCAGTGAGGAGGACATGCGTGTGCAATTTCGAGTCAATCGGTCAAAAGACGACCGTAACCCTAACCCTAGCCCCATAACCCTAACCCTAGCTCCATAACCCTAACCCTAACCCTAGCCTCAGCCTTAAGCCAGCCTCATGAAACATTGTCCCTCTCACTAAAATATTCGCCAAAAATACAAATTTCACCCGAATCCAATGGGGACTGCTGTGTCTCGTTCAGCCAGTATAGGACCACGTCTGGGAGAAAGGTCGAGTCAATTGGTCCAAAGACCTGGAAGCTATTGAAAAAATCGGCCGACGTTTTCATGAAAAAGGCCATTTTTTTCTTTAAAATATTCACCAAAATTACAAATTCCACCGGAATCCAACCAAAACCGGCGAGCCTCATTCCACCAGTGAGGAGGACATGCGTGTGCAATTTCGAGTCAATCGGTCAAAAGACGACCGTAACCCTAACCCTAGCCCCATAACCCTAACCCTAGCCCCATAACCCTAACCCTAGCCCTAACCCTAGCCTCAGCCTCAAGCCAGCCTCATGAAACATTGTCCCTCTCACTAAAATATTCGCCAAAAATACAAATTTCACCCGAATCCAATGGGGACTGCTGTGTCTCGTTCAGCCAGTATAGGACCACGTCTGGGAGAAATTTCGAGTCAATCGGTCCAAAGACCTGGAAGCTATTGAAAAAATCGGCCGACGTTTTCATGAAAAAGGCCATTTTTTTCTTTAAAATATTCACCAAAAATACAAATTCCACCGGAATCCAACCAAAACCGGCGAGCCTCATTCCACCAGTGAGGAGGACATGCGTGTGCAATTTCGAGTCAATCGGTCAAAAGACGACCGTAACCCTAACCCTAGCCCCATAACCCTAACCCTAACCCTAACCCTAGCCTCAGCCTTAAGCCAGCCTCATGAAACATTGTCCCTCTCACTAAAATATTCGCCAAAAATACAAATTTCACCCGAATCCAATGGGGACTGCTGTGTCTCGTTCAGCCAGTATAGGATCACGTCTGGGAGAAAGTTCGAGTCAATCGGTCCAAAGACCTGGAAGCTATTGAAAAAATCGGCCGACGTTTTCATGAAAAAGGCCATTTTTTTCTTTAAAATATTCACCAAAAATACAAATTCTACCAGAATCCAACCAAAACCGGCGAGCCTCATTCCACCAGTGAGGAGGACATGCGTGTGCAATTTCGAGTCAATCGGTCAAAAGACGACCGTAACCCTAACCCTAGCCCCATAACCCTAACCCTAGCTCCATAACCCTAACCCTAACCCTAACCCTAGCCTCAGCCTTAAGCCAGCCTCATGAAACATTGTCCCTCTCACTAAAATATTCGCCAAAAATACAAATTTCACCCGAATCCAATGGGGACTGCTGTGTCTCGTTCAGCCAGTATAGGACCACGTCTGGGAGAAATTTCGAGTCAATCGGTCCAAAGACCTGGAAGCTATTGAAAAAATCGGCCGACGTTTTCATGAAAAAGGCCATTTTTTCTTTAAAATATTCGCCAAAAATACAAATTTCACCCGAATCCAATGGGGACTGCTGTGTCTCGTTCAGCCAGTATAGGACCACGTCTGGGAGAAATTTCGAGTCAATCAGTCCAAAGACCTGGAAGCTATTGAAAAAATCGGCCGACGTTTTCATGAAAAAGGCCATTTTTTCTTTAAAATATTCGCCAAAAATACAAATTTCACCCGAATCCAATGGGGACTGCTGTGTCTCGTTCAGCCAGTATAGGACCACGTCTGGGAGAAATTTCGAGTCAATCGGTCCAAAGACCTGGAAGCTATTGAAAAAATCGGCCGACGTTTTCATGAAAAAGGTCATTTTTTTCTTTAAAATATTCACCAAAATTACAAATTCCACCGGAATCCAACCAAAACCGGCGAGCCTCATTCCACCAGTGAGGAGGACATGCGTGTGCAATTTCGAGTCAATCGGTCAAAAGACGACCGTAACCCTAACCCTAGCCCCATAACCCTAACCCTAACCCTAACCCTAGCCTCAGCCTTAAGCCAGCCTCATGAAACATTGTCCCTCTCACTAAAATATTCGCCAAAAATACAAATTTCACCCGAATCCAATGGGGACTGCTGTGTCTCGTTCAGCCAGTATAGGACCACGTCTGGGAGAAAGTTCGAGTCAATCGGTCCAAAGACCTGGAAGCTATTGAAAAAATCGGCCGACGTTTTCATGAAAAAGGCCATTTTTTTCTTTAAAATATTCACCAAAAATACAAATTCTACCAGAATCCAACCAAAACCGGCGAGCCTCATTCCACCAGTGAGGAGGACATGCGTGTGCAATTTCGAGTCAATCGGTCAAAAGACGACCGTAACCCTAACCCTAGCCCCATAACCCTAACCCTAGCTCCATAACCCTAACCCTAACCCTAACCCTAGCCTCAGCCTTAAGCCAGCCTCATGAAACATTGTCCCTCTCACTAAAATATTCGCCAAAAATACAAATTTCACCCGAATCCAATGGGGACTGCTGTGTCTCGTTCAGCCAGTATAGGACCACGTCTGGGAGAAATTTCGAGTCAATCAGTCCAAAGACCTGGAAGCTATTGAAAAAATCGGCCGACGTTTTCATGAAAAAGGCCATTTTTTCTTTAAAATATTCGCCAAAAATACAAATTTCACCCGAATCCAATGGGGACTGCTGTGTCTCGTTCAGCCAGTATAGGACCACGTCTGGGAGAAATTTCGAGTCAATCAGTCCAAAGACCTGGAAGCTATTGAAAAAATCGGCCGACGTTTTCATGAAAAAGGCCATTTTTTCTTTAAAATATTCGCCAAAAATACAAATTTCACCCGAATCCAATGGGGACTGCTGTGTCTCGTTCAGCCAGTATAGGACCACGTCTGGGAGAAATTTCGAGTCAATCAGTCCAAAGACCTGGAAGCTATTGAAAAAATCGGCCGACGTTTTCATGAAAAAGGCCATTTTTTCTTTAAAATATTCGCCAAAAATACAAATTTCACCCGAATCCAATGGGGACTGCTGTGTCTCGTTCAGCCAGTATAGGACCACGTCTGGGAGAAATTTCGAGTCAATCGGTCCAAAGACCTGGAAGCTATTGAAAAAATCGGCCGACGTTTTCATGAAAAAGGTCATTTTTTTCTTTAAAATATTCACCAAAATTACAAATTCCACCGGAATCCAACCAAAACCGGCGAGCCTCATTCCACCAGTGAGGAGGACATGCGTGTGCAATTTCGAGTCAATCGGTCAAAAGACGACCGTAACCCTAACCCTAGCCCCATAACCCTAACCCTAACCCTAACCCTAGCCTCAGCCTTAAGCCAGCCTCATGAAACATTGTCCCTCTCACTAAAATATTCGCCAAAAATACAAATTTCACCCGAATCCAATGGGGACTGCTGTGTCTCGTTCAGCCAGTATAGGACCACGTCTGGGAGAAATTTCGAGTCAATCGGTCCAAAGACCTGGAAGCTATTGAAAAAATGGGCCGACGTTTTCATGAAAAAGGCCATTTTTTTCTTTAAAATATTCACCAAAATTACAAATTCCACCGGAATCCAACCAAAACCGGCGAGCCTCATTCCACCAGTGAGGAGGACATGCGTGTGCAATTTCGAGTCAATCGGTCAAAAGACGACCGTTACCCTAACCCTAGCCCCATAACCTTAACCCTACCCCCATAACCCTAACCCTAACCCTAACCCTAGCCTCAGCCTTAAGCCAGCCTCATGAAACATTGTCCCTCTCACTAAAATATTCGCCAAAAATACAAATTTCACCCGAATCCAATGGGGACTGCTGTGTCTCGTTCAGCCAGTATAGGACCACGTCTGGGAGAAATTTCGAGTCAATCAGTCCAAAGACCTGGAAGCTATTGAAAAAATCGGCCGACGTTTTCATGAAAAAGGCCATTTTTTCTTTAAAATATTCGCCAAAAATACAAATTTCACCCGACTCCAATGGGGACTGCTGTGTCTCGTTCAGCCAGTATAGGACCACGTCTGGGAGAAATTTCGAGTCAATCAGTCCAAAGACCTGGAAGCTATTGAAAAAATCGGCCGACGTTTTCATGAAAAAGGCCATTTTTTCTTTAAAATATTCGCCAAAAATACAAATTTCACCCGAATCCAATGGGGACTGCTGTGTCTCGTTCAGCCAGTATAGGACCACGTCTGGGAGAAATTTCGAGTCAATCGGTCCAAAGACCTGGAAGCTATTGAAAAAATCGGCCGACGTTTTCATGAAAAAGGTCATTTTTTTCTTTAAAATATTCACCAAAATTACAAATTCCACCGGAATCCAACCAAAACCGGCGAGCCTCATTCCACCAGTGAGGAGGACATGCGTGTGCAATTTCGAGTCAATCGGTCAAAAGACGACCGTAACCCTAACCCTAGCCCCATAACCCTAACCCTAACCCTAACCCTAGCCTCAGCCTTAAGCCAGCCTCATGAAACATTGTCCCTCTCACTAAAATATTCGCCAAAAATACAAATTTCACCCGAATCCAATGGGGACTGCTGTGTCTCGTTCAGCCAGTATAGGACCACGTCTGGGAGAAAGTTCGAGTCAATCGGTCCAAAGACCTGGAAGCTATTGAAAAAATCGGCCGACGTTTTCATGAAAAAGGCCATTTTTTTCTTTAAAATATTCACCAAAAATACAAATTCTACCAGAATCCAACCAAAACCGGCGAGCCTCATTCCACCAGTGAGGAGGACATGCGTGTGCAATTTCGAGTCAATCGGTCAAAAGACGACCGTAACCCTAACCCTAGCCCCATAACCCTAACCCTAGCTCCATAACCCTAACCCTAACCCTAGCCTCAGCCTTAAGCCAGCCTCATGAAACATTGTCCCTCTCACTAAAATATTCGCCAAAAATACAAATTTCACCCGAATCCAATGGGGACTGCTGTGTCTCGTTCAGCCAGTATAGGACCACGTCTGGGAGAAAGGTCGAGTCAATTGGTCCAAAGACCTGGAAGCTATTGAAAAAATCGGCCGACGTTTTCATGAAAAAGGCCATTTTTTTCTTTAAAATATTCACCAAAATTACAAATTCCACCGGAATCCAACCAAAACCGGCGAGCCTCATTCCACCAGTGAGGAGGACATGCGTGTGCAATTTCGAGTCAATCGGTCAAAAGACGACCGTAACCCTAACCCTAGCCCCATAACCCTAACCCTAGCCCCATAACCCTAACCCTAGCCCTAACCCTAGCCTCAGCCTCAAGCCAGCCTCATGAAACATTGTCCCTCTCACTAAAATATTCGCCAAAAATACAAATTTCACCCGAATCCAATGGGGACTGCTGTGTCTCGTTCAGCCAGTATAGGACCACGTCTGGGAGAAATTTCGAGTCAATCGGTCCAAAGACCTGGAAGCTATTGAAAAAATCGGCCGACGTTTTCATGAAAAAGGCCATTTTTTTCTTTAAAATATTCACCAAAAATACAAATTCCACCGGAATCCAACCAAAACCGGCGAGCCTCATTCCACCAGTGAGGAGGACATGCGTGTGCAATTTCGAGTCAATCGGTCAAAAGACGACCGTAACCCTAACCCTAGCCCCATAACCCTAACCCTAACCCTAACCCTAGCCTCAGCCTTAAGCCAGCCTCATGAAACATTGTCCCTCTCACTAAAATATTCGCCAAAAATACAAATTTCACCCGAATCCAATGGGGACTGCTGTGTCTCGTTCAGCCAGTATAGGATCACGTCTGGGAGAAAGTTCGAGTCAATCGGTCCAAAGACCTGGAAGCTATTGAAAAAATCGGCCGACGTTTTCATGAAAAAGGCCATTTTTTTCTTTAAAATATTCACCAAAAATACAAATTCTACCAGAATCCAACCAAAACCGGCGAGCCTCATTCCACCAGTGAGGAGGACATGCGTGTGCAATTTCGAGTCAATCGGTCAAAAGACGACCGTAACCCTAACCCTAGCCCCATAACCCTAACCCTAGCTCCATAACCCTAACCCTAACCCTAACCCTAGCCTCAGCCTTAAGCCAGCCTCATGAAACATTGTCCCTCTCACTAAAATATTCGCCAAAAATACAAATTTCACCCGAATCCAATGGGGACTGCTGTGTCTCGTTCAGCCAGTATAGGACCACGTCTGGGAGAAATTTCGAGTCAATCGGTCCAAAGACCTGGAAGCTATTGAAAAAATCGGCCGACGTTTTCATGAAAAAGGCCATTTTTTCTTTAAAATATTCGCCAAAAATACAAATTTCACCCGAATCCAATGGGGACTGCTGTGTCTCGTTCAGCCAGTATAGGACCACGTCTGGGAGAAATTTCGAGTCAATCAGTCCAAAGACCTGGAAGCTATTGAAAAAATCGGCCGACGTTTTCATGAAAAAGGCCATTTTTTCTTTAAAATATTCGCCAAAAATACAAATTTCACCCGAATCCAATGGGGACTGCTGTGTCTCGTTCAGCCAGTATAGGACCACGTCTGGGAGAAATTTCGAGTCAATCGGTCCAAAGACCTGGAAGCTATTGAAAAAATCGGCCGACGTTTTCATGAAAAAGGTCATTTTTTTCTTTAAAATATTCACCAAAATTACAAATTCCACCGGAATCCAACCAAAACCGGCGAGCCTCATTCCACCAGTGAGGAGGACATGCGTGTGCAATTTCGAGTCAATCGGTCAAAAGACGACCGTAACCCTAACCCTAGCCCCATAACCCTAACCCTAACCCTAACCCTAGCCTCAGCCTTAAGCCAGCCTCATGAAACATTGTCCCTCTCACTAAAATATTCGCCAAAAATACAAATTTCACCCGAATCCAATGGGGACTGCTGTGTCTCGTTCAGCCAGTATAGGACCACGTCTGGGAGAAAGTTCGAGTCAATCGGTCCAAAGACCTGGAAGCTATTGAAAAAATCGGCCGACGTTTTCATGAAAAAGGCCATTTTTTTCTTTAAAATATTCACCAAAAATACAAATTCTACCAGAATCCAACCAAAACCGGCGAGCCTCATTCCACCAGTGAGGAGGACATGCGTGTGCAATTTCGAGTCAATCGGTCAAAAGACGACCGTAACCCTAACCCTAGCCCCATAACCCTAACCCTAGCTCCATAACCCTAACCCTAACCCTAACCCTAGCCTCAGCCTTAAGCCAGCCTCATGAAACATTGTCCCTCTCACTAAAATATTCGCCAAAAATACAAATTTCACCCGAATCCAATGGGGACTGCTGTGTCTCGTTCAGCCAGTATAGGACCACGTCTGGGAGAAATTTCGAGTCAATCAGTCCAAAGACCTGGAAGCTATTGAAAAAATCGGCCGACGTTTTCATGAAAAAGGCCATTTTTTCTTTAAAATATTCGCCAAAAATACAAATTTCACCCGAATCCAATGGGGACTGCTGTGTCTCGTTCAGCCAGTATAGGACCACGTCTGGGAGAAATTTCGAGTCAATCAGTCCAAAGACCTGGAAGCTATTGAAAAAATCGGCCGACGTTTTCATGAAAAAGGCCATTTTTTCTTTAAAATATTCGCCAAAAATACAAATTTCACCCGAATCCAATGGGGACTGCTGTGTCTCGTTCAGCCAGTATAGGACCACGTCTGGGAGAAATTTCGAGTCAATCGGTCCAAAGACCTGGAAGCTATTGAAAAAATCGGCCGACGTTTTCATGAAAAAGGTCATTTTTTTCTTTAAAATATTCACCAAAATTACAAATTCCACCGGAATCCAACCAAAACCGGCGAGCCTCATTCCACCAGTGAGGAGGACATGCGTGTGCAATTTCGAGTCAATCGGTCAAAAGACGACCGTAACCCTAACCCTAGCCCCATAACCCTAACCCTAACCCTAACCCTAGCCTCAGCCTTAAGCCAGCCTCATGAAACATTGTCCCTCTCACTAAAATATTCGCCAAAAATACAAATTTCACCCGAATCCAATGGGGACTGCTGTGTCTCGTTCAGCCAGTATAGGACCACGTCTGGGAGAAAGTTCGAGTCAATCGGTCCAAAGACCTGGAAGCTATTGAAAAAATCGGCCGACGTTTTCATGAAAAAGGCCATTTTTTTCTTTAAAATATTCACCAAAAATACAAATTCTACCAGAATCCAACCAAAACCGGCGAGCCTCATTCCACCAGTGAGGAGGACATGCGTGTGCAATTTCGAGTCAATCGGTCAAAAGACGACCGTAACCCTAACCCTAGCCCCATAACCCTAACCCTAGCTCCATAACCCTAACCCTAACCCTAACCCTAGCCTCAGCCTTAAGCCAGCCTCATGAAACATTGTCCCTCTCACTAAAATATTCGCCAAAAATACAAATTTCACCCGAATCCAATGGGGACTGCTGTGTCTCGTTCAGCCAGTATAGGACCACGTCTGGGAGAAAGTTCGAGTCAATCGGTCCAAAGACCTGGAAGCTATTGAAAAAATCGGCCGACGTTTTCATGAAAAAGGCCATTTTTTTCTTTAAAATATTCACCAAAAATACAAATTCTACCAGAATCCAACCAAAACCGGCGAGCCTCATTCCACCAGTGAGGAGGACATGCGTGTGCAATTTCGAGTCAATCGGTCAAAAGACGACCGTAACCCTAACCCTAGCCCCATAACCCTAACCCTAGCTCCATAACCCTAACCCTAACCCTAACCCTAGCCTCAGCCTTAAGCCAGCCTCATGAAACATTGTCCCTCTCACTAAAATATTCGCCAAAAATACAAATTTCACCCGAATCCAATGGGGACTTCTGTGTCTCGTTCAGCCAGTATAGGACCACGTCTGGGAGAAATTTCGAGTCAATCAGTCCAAAGACCTGGAAGCTATTGAAAAAATCGGCCGACGTTTTCATGAAAAAGGTCATTTTTTTCTTTAAAATATTCACCAAAATTACAAATTCCACCGGAATCCAACCAAAATCGGCGAGCCTCATTCCACCAGTGAGGAGGACATGCGTGTGCAATTTCGAGTCAATCGGTCAAAAGACGACCGTAACCCTAACCCTAGCCCCATAACCCTAACCCTAACCCTAACCCTAGCCTCAGCCTTAAGCCAGCCTCATGAAACATTGTCCCTCTCACTAAAATATTCGCCAAAAATACAAATTTCACCCGAATCCAATGGGGACTGCTGTGTCTCGTTCAGCCAGTATAGGACCACGTCTGGGAGAAAGGTCGAGTCAATTGGTCCAAAGACCTGGAAGCTATTGAAAAAATCGGCCGACGTTTTCATGAAAAAGGCCATTTTTTTCTTTAAAATATTCACCAAAATTACAAATTCCACCGGAATCCAACCAAAACCGGCGAGCCTCATTCCACCAGTGAGGAGGACATGCGTGTGCAATTTCGAGTCAATCGGTCAAAAGACGACCGTAACCCTAACCCTAGCCCCATAACCCTAACCCTAGCCCCATAACCCTAACCCTAGCCCTAACCCTAGCCTCAGCCTCAAGCCAGCCTCATGAAACATTGTCCCTCTCACTAAAATATTCGCCAAAAATACAAATTTCACCCGAATCCAATGGGGACTGCTGTGTCTCGTTCAGCCAGTATAGGACCACGTCTGGGAGAAATTTCGAGTCAATCGGTCCAAAGACCTGGAAGCTATTGAAAAAATCGGCCGACGTTTTCATGAAAAAGGCCATTTTTTTCTTTAAAATATTCACCAAAAATACAAATTCCACCGGAATCCAACCAAAACCGGCGAGCCTCATTCCACCAGTGAGGAGGACATGCGTGTGCAATTTCGAGTCAATCGGTCAAAAGACGACCGTAACCCTAACCCTAGCCCCATAACCCTAACCCTAACCCTAACCCTAGCCTCAGCCTTAAGCCAGCCTCATGAAACATTGTCCCTCTCACTAAAATATTCGCCAAAAATACAAATTTCACCCGAATCCAATGGGGACTGCTGTGTCTCGTTCAGCCAGTATAGGATCACGTCTGGGAGAAAGTTCGAGTCAATCGGTCCAAAGACCTGGAAGCTATTGAAAAAATCGGCCGACGTTTTCATGAAAAAGGCCATTTTTTTCTTTAAAATATTCACCAAAAATACAAATTCTACCAGAATCCAACCAAAACCGGCGAGCCTCATTCCACCAGTGAGGAGGACATGCGTGTGCAATTTCGAGTCAATCGGTCAAAAGACGACCGTAACCCTAACCCTAGCCCCATAACCCTAACCCTAGCTCCATAACCCTAACCCTAACCCTAACCCTAGCCTCAGCCTTAAGCCAGCCTCATGAAACATTGTCCCTCTCACTAAAATATTCGCCAAAAATACAAATTTCACCCGAATCCAATGGGGACTGCTGTGTCTCGTTCAGCCAGTATAGGACCACGTCTGGGAGAAAGTTCGAGTCAATCGGTCCAAAGACCTGGAAGCTATTGAAAAAATCGGCCGACGTTTTCATGAAAAAGGCCATTTTTTTCTTTAAAATATTCACCAAAAATACAAATTCTACCAGAATCCAACCAAAACCGGCGAGCCTCATTCCACCAGTGAGGAGGACATGCGTGTGCAATTTCGAGTCAATCGGTCAAAAGACGACCGTAACCCTAACCCTAGCCCCATAACCCTAACCCTAGCTCCATAACCCTAACCCTAACCCTAACCCTAGCCTCAGCCTTAAGCCAGCCTCATGAAACATTGTCCCTCTCACTAAAATATTCGCCAAAAATACAAATTTCACCCGAATCCAATGGGGACTGCTGTGTCTCGTTCAGCCAGTATAGGACCACGTCTGGGAGAAATTTCGAGTCAATCAGTCCAAAGACCTGGAAGCTATTGAAAAAATCGGCCGACGTTTTCATGAAAAAGGTCATTTTTTTCTTTAAAATATTCACCAAAATTACAAATTCCACCGGAATCCAACCAAAATCGGCGAGCCTCATTCCACCAGTGAGGAGGACATGCGTGTGCAATTTCGAGTCAATCGGTCAAAAGACGACCGTAACCCTAACCCTAGCCCCATAACCCTAACCCTAACCCTAACCCTAGCCTCAGCCTTAAGCCAGCCTCATGAAACATTGTCCCTCTCACTAAAATATTCGCCAAAAATACAAATTTCACCCGAATCCAATGGGGACTGCTGTGTCTCGTTCAGCCAGTATAGGACCACGTCTGGGAGAAAGGTCGAGTCAATTGGTCCAAAGACCTGGAAGCTATTGAAAAAATCGGCCGACGTTTTCATGAAAAAGGCCATTTTTTTCTTTAAAATATTCACCAAAATTACAAATTCCACCGGAATCCAACCAAAACCGGCGAGCCTCATTCCACCAGTGAGGAGGACATGCGTGTGCAATTTCGAGTCAATCGGTCAAAAGACGACCGTAACCCTAACCCTAGCCCCATAACCCTAACCCTAGCCCCATAACCCTAACCCTAGCCCTAACCCTAGCCTCAGCCTCAAGCCAGCCTCATGAAACATTGTCCCTCTCACTAAAATATTCGCCAAAAATACAAATTTCACCCGAATCCAATGGGGACTGCTGTGTCTCGTTCAGCCAGTATAGGACCACGTCTGGGAGAAATTTCGAGTCAATCGGTCCAAAGACCTGGAAGCTATTGAAAAAATCGGCCGACGTTTTCATGAAAAAGGCCATTTTTTTCTTTAAAATATTCACCAAAAATACAAATTCCACCGGAATCCAACCAAAACCGGCGAGCCTCATTCCACCAGTGAGGAGGACATGCGTGTGCAATTTCGAGTCAATCGGTCAAAAGACGACCGTAACCCTAACCCTAGCCCCATAACCCTAACCCTAACCCTAACCCTAGCCTCAGCCTTAAGCCAGCCTCATGAAACATTGTCCCTCTCACTAAAATATTCGCCAAAAATACAAATTTCACCCGAATCCAATGGGGACTGCTGTGTCTCGTTCAGCCAGTATAGGATCACGTCTGGGAGAAAGTTCGAGTCAATCGGTCCAAAGACCTGGAAGCTATTGAAAAAATCGGCCGACGTTTTCATGAAAAAGGCCATTTTTTTCTTTAAAATATTCACCAAAAATACAAATTCTACCAGAATCCAACCAAAACCGGCGAGCCTCATTCCACCAGTGAGGAGGACATGCGTGTGCAATTTCGAGTCAATCGGTCAAAAGACGACCGTAACCCTAACCCTAGCCCCATAACCCTAACCCTAGCTCCATAACCCTAACCCTAACCCTAACCCTAGCCTCAGCCTTAAGCCAGCCTCATGAAACATTGTCCCTCTCACTAAAATATTCGCCAAAAATACAAATTTCACCCGAATCCAATGGGGACTGCTGTGTCTCGTTCAGCCAGTATAGGACCACGTCTGGGAGAAATTTCGAGTCAATCGGTCCAAAGACCTGGAAGCTATTGAAAAAATCGGCCGACGTTTTCATGAAAAAGGCCATTTTTTCTTTAAAATATTCGCCAAAAATACAAATTTCACCCGAATCCAATGGGGACTGCTGTGTCTCGTTCAGCCAGTATAGGACCACGTCTGGGAGAAATTTCGAGTCAATCAGTCCAAAGACCTGGAAGCTATTGAAAAAATCGGCCGACGTTTTCATGAAAAAGGCCATTTTTTCTTTAAAATATTCGCCAAAAATACAAATTTCACCCGAATCCAATGGGGACTGCTGTGTCTCGTTCAGCCAGTATAGGACCACGTCTGGGAGAAATTTCGAGTCAATCGGTCCAAAGACCTGGAAGCTATTGAAAAAATCGGCCGACGTTTTCATGAAAAAGGTCATTTTTTTCTTTAAAATATTCACCAAAATTACAAATTCCACCGGAATCCAACCAAAACCGGCGAGCCTCATTCCACCAGTGAGGAGGACATGCGTGTGCAATTTCGAGTCAATCGGTCAAAAGACGACCGTAACCCTAACCCTAGCCCCATAACCCTAACCCTAACCCTAACCCTAACCCTAGCCTCAGCCTTAAGCCAGCCTCATGAAACATTGTCCCTCTCACTAAAATATTCGCCAAAAATACAAATTTCACCCGAATCCAATGGGGACTGCTGTGTCTCGTTCAGCCAGTATAGGACCACGTCTGGGAGAAAGTTCGAGTCAATCGGTCCAAAGACCTGGAAGCTATTGAAAAAATCGGCCGACGTTTTCATGAAAAAGGCCATTTTTTTCTTTAAAATATTCACCAAAAATACAAATTCTACCAGAATCCAACCAAAACCGGCGAGCCTCATTCCACCAGTGAGGAGGACATGCGTGTGCAATTTCGAGTCAATCGGTCAAAAGACGACCGTAACCCTAACCCTAGCCCCATAACCCTAACCCTAGCTCCATAACCCTAACCCTAACCCTAACCCTAGCCTCAGCCTTAAGCCAGCCTCATGAAACATTGTCCCTCTCACTAAAATATTCGCCAAAAATACAAATTTCACCCGAATCCAATGGGGACTGCTGTGTCTCGTTCAGACAGTATAGGACCACGTCTGGGAGAAATTTCGAGTCAATCGGTCCAAAGACCTGGAAGCTATTGAAAAAATCGGCCGACGTTTTCATGAAAAAGGCCATTTTTTCTTTAAAATATTCGCCAAAAATACAAATTTCACCCGAATCCAATGGGGACTGCTGTGTCTCGTTCAGCCAGTATAGGACCACGTCTGGGAGAAATTTCGAGTCAATCGGTCCAAAGACCTGGAAGCTATTGAAAAAATCGGCCGACGTTTTCATGAAAAAGGCCATTTTTTTCTTTAAAATATTCACCAAAAATACAAATTCCACCGGAATCCAACCAAAACCGGCGAGCCTCATTCCACCAGTGAGGAGGACATGCGTGTGCAATTTCGAGTCAATCGGTCAAAAGACGACCGTAACCCTAACCCTAGCCCCATAACCCTAACCCTAACCCTAACCCTAGCCTCAGCCTTAAGCCAGCCTCATGAAACATTGTCCCTCTCACTAAAATATTCGCCAAAAATACAAATTTCACCCGAATCCAATGGGGACTGCTGTGTCTCGTTCAGCCAGTATAGGACCACGTCTGGGAGAAATTTCGAGTCAATCGGTCCAAAGACCTGGAAGCTATTGAAAAAATCGGCCGACGTTTGCATGAAAAAGGTCATTTTTTTCTTTAAAATATTCACCAAAATTACAAATTCCACCGGAATCCAACCAAAACCGGCGAGCCTCATTCCACCAGTGAGGAGGACATGCGTGTGCAATTTCGAGTCAATCGGTCAAAAGACGACCGTAACCCTAACCCTAGCCCCATAACCCTAACCCTAACCCTAACCCTAGCCTCAGCCTTAAGCCAGCCTCATGAAACATTGTCCCTCTCACTAAAATATTCGCCAAAAATACAAATTTCACCCGAATCCAATGGGGACTGCTGTGTCTCGTTCAGCCAGTATAGGACCACGTCTGGGAGAAAGTTCGAGTCAATCGGTCCAAAGACCTGGAAGCTATTGAAAAAATCGGCCGACGTTTTCATGAAAAAGGCCATTTTTTTCTTTAAAATATTCACCAAAATTACAAATTCCACCGGAATCCAACCAAAACCGGCGAGCCTCATTCCACCAGTGAGGAGGACATGCGTGTGCAATTTCGAGTCAATCGGTCAAAAGACGACCGTAACCCTAACCCTAGCCCCATAACCCTAACCCTAACCCTAACCCTAGCCTCAGCCTTAAGCCAGCCTCATGAAACATTGTCCCTCTCACTAAAATATTCGCCAAAAATACAAATTTCACCCGAATCCAATGGGGACTGCTGTGTCTCGTTCAGCCAGTATAGGACCACGTCTGGGAGAAATTTCGAGTCAATCGGTCCAAAGACCTGGAAGCTATTGAAAAAATGGGCCGACGTTTTCATGAAAAAGGCCATTTTTTTCTTTAAAATATTCACCAAAATTACAAATTCCACCGGAATCCAACCAAAACCGGCGAGCCTCATTCCACCAGTGAGGAGGACATGCGTGTGCAATTTCGAGTCAATCGGTCAAAAGACGACCGTAACCCTAACCCTAGCCCCATAACCTTAACCCTAGCCCCATAACCCTAACCCTAACCCTAGCCTCAGCCTTAAGCCAGCCTCATGAAACATTGTCCCTCTCACTAAAATATTCGCCAAAAATACAAATTTCACCCGAATCCAATGGGGACTGCTGTGTCTCGTTCAGCCAGTATAGGACCACGTCTGGGAGAAATTTCGAGTCAATCAGTCCAAAGACCTGGAAGCTATTGAAAAAATCGGCCGACGTTTTCATGAAAAAGGCCATTTTTTCTTTAAAATATTCGCCAAAAATACAAATTTCACCCGAATCCAATGGGGACTGCTGTGTCTCGTTCAGCCAGTATAGGACCACGTCTGGGAGAAATTTCGAGTCAATCGGTCCAAAGACCTGGAAGCTATTGAAAAAATCGGCCGACGTTTGCATGAAAAAGGCCATTTTTTTCTTTAAAATATTCACCAAAATTACAAATTCCACCGGAATCCAACCAAAACCGGCGAGCCTCATTCCACCAGTGAGGAGGACATGCGTGTGCAATTTCGAGTCAATCGGTCAAAAGACGACCGTAACCCTAACCCTAGCCCCATAACCCTAACCCTAACCCTAACCCTAGCCTCAGCCTTAAGCCAGCCTCATGAAACATTGTCCCTCTCACTAAAATATTCGCCAAAAATACAAATTTCACCCGAATCCAATGGGGACTGCTGTGTCTCGTTCAGCCAGTATAGGACCACGTCTGGGAGAAAGTTCGAGTCAATCGGTCCAAAGACCTGGAAGCTATTGAAAAAATCGGCCGACGTTTTCATGAAAAAGGCCATTTTTTTCTTTAAAATATTCACCAAAATTACAAATTTCACCCGAATCCAATGGGGACTGCTGTGTCTCGTTCAGCCAGTATAGGACCACGTCTGGGAGAAATTTCGAGTCAATCGGTCCAAAGACCTGGAAGCTATTGAAAAAATCGGCCGACGTTTGCATGAAAAAGGCCATTTTTTTCTTTAAAATATTCACCAAAATTACAAATTCCACCGGAATCCAACCAAAACCGGCGAGCCTCATTCCACCAGTGAGGAGGACATGCGTGTGCAATTTCGAGTCAATCGGTCAAAAGACGACCGTAACCCTAACCCTAGCCCCATAACCCTAACCCTAACCCTAACCCTAGCCTCAGCCTTAAGCCAGCCTCATGAAACATTGTCCCTCTCACTAAAATATTCGCCAAAAATACAAATTTCACCCGAATCCAATGGGGACTGCTGTGTCTCGTTCAGCCAGTATAGGACCACGTCTGGGAGAAAGTTCGAGTCAATCGGTCCAAAGACCTGGAAGCTATTGAAAAAATCGGCCGACGTTTTCATGAAAAAGGCCATTTTTTTCTTTAAAATATTCACCAAAATTACAAATTCCACCGGAATCCAACCAAAACCGGCGAGCCTCATTCCACCAGTGAGGAGGACATGCGTGTGCAATTTCGAGTCAATCGGTCAAAAGACGACCGTAACCCTAACCCTAGCCCCATAACCCTAACCCTAACCCTAACCCTAGCCTCAGCCTTAAGCCAGCCTCATGAAACATTGTCCCTCTCACTAAAATATTCGCCAAAAATACAAATTTCACCCGAATCCAATGGGGACTGCTGTGTCTCGTTCAGCCAGTATAGGACCACGTCTGGGAGAAAGTTCGAGTCAATCGGTCCAAAGACCTGGAAGCTATTGAAAAAATCGGCCGACGTTTTCATGAAAAAGGCCATTTTTTTCTTTAAAATATTCACCAAAATTACAAATTCCACCGGAATCCAACCAAAACCGGCGAGCCTCATTCCACCAGTGAGGAGGACATGCGTGTGCAATTTCGAGTCAATCGGTCAAAAGACGACCGTAACCCTAACCCTAGCCCCATAACCCTAACCCTAACCCTAACCCTAGCCTCAGCCTTAAGCCAGCCTCATGAAACATTGTCCCTCTCACTAAAATATTCGCCAAAAATACAAATTTCACCCGAATCCAATGGGGACTGCTGTGTCTCGTTCAGCCAGTATAGGACCACGTCTGGGAGAAAGTTCGAGTCAATCGGTCCAAAGACCTGGAAGCTATTGAAAAAATCGGCCGACGTTTTCATGAAAAAGGCCATTTTTTTCTTTAAAATATTCACCAAAATTACAAATTCCACCGGAATCCAACCAAAACCGGCGAGCCTCATTCCACCAGTGAGGAGGACATGCGTGTGCAATTTCGAGTCAATCGGTCAAAAGACGACCGTAACCCTAACCCTAGCCCCATAACCCTAACCCTAACCCTAACCCTAGCCTCAGCCTTAAGCCAGCCTCATGAAACATTGTCCCTCTCACTAAAATATTCGCCAAAAATACAAATTTCACCCGAATCCAATGGGGACTGCTGTGTCTCGTTCAGCCAGTATAGGACCACGTCTGGGAGAAAGTTCGAGTCAATCGGTCCAAAGACCTGGAAGCTATTGAAAAAATCGGCCGACGTTTTCATGAAAAAGGCCATTTTTTTCTTTAAAATATTCACCAAAATTACAAATTCCACCGGAATCCAACCAAAACCGGCGAGCCTCATTCCACCAGTGAGGAGGACATGCGTGTGCAATTTCGAGTCAATCGGTCAAAAGACGACCGTAACCCTAACCCTAGCCCCATAACCCTAACCCTAACCCTAACCCTAGCCTCAGCCTTAAGCCAGCCTCATGAAACATTGTCCCTCTCACTAAAATATTCGCCAAAAATACAAATTTCACCCGAATCCAATGGGGACTGCTGTGTCTCGTTCAGCCAGTATAGGACCACGTCTGGGAGAAAGTTCGAGTCAATCGGTCCAAAGACCTGGAAGCTATTGAAAAAATCGGCCGACGTTTTCATGAAAAAGGCCATTTTTTTCTTTAAAATATTCACCAAAATTACAAATTCCACCGGAATCCAACCAAAACCGGCGAGCCTCATTCCACCAGTGAGGAGGACATGCGTGTGCAATTTCGAGTCAATCGGTCAAAAGACGACCGTAACCCTAAGCCTAGCCCCATAACCCTAACCCTAACCCTAACCCTAGCCTCAGCCTTAAGCCAGCCTCATGAAACATTGTCCCTCTCACTAAAATATTCGCCAAAAATACAAATTTCACCCGAATCCAATGGGGACTGCTGTGTCTCGTTCAGCCAGTATAGGACCACGTCTGGGAGAAATTTCGAGTCAATCAGTCCAAAGACCTGGAAGCTATTGAAAAAATCGGCCGACGTTTTCATGAAAAAGGCCATTTTTTCTTTAAAATATTCGCCAAAAATACAAATTTCACCCGAATCCAATGGGGACTGCTGTGTCTCGTTCAGCCAGTATAGGACCACGTCTGGGAGAAATTTCGAGTCAATCGGTCCAAAGACCTGGAAGCTATTGAAAAAATCGGCCGACGTTTTCATGAAAAAGGTCATTTTTTTCTTTAAAATATTCACCAAAATTACAAATTCCACCGGAATCCAACCAAAACCGGCGAGCCTCATTCCACCAGTGAGGAGGACATGCGTGTGCAATTTCGAGTCAATCGGTCAAAAGACGACCGTAACCCTAACCCTAGCCCCATAACCCTAACCCTAACCCTAACCCTAGCCTCAGCCTTAAGCCAGCCTCATGAAACATTGTCCCTCTCACTAAAATATTCGCCAAAAATACAAATTTCACCCGAATCCAATGGGGACTGCTGTGTCTCGTTCAGCCAGTATAGGACCACGTCTGGGAGAAATTTCGAGTCAATCGGTCCAAAGACCTGGAAGCTATTGAAAAAATCGGCCGACGTTTTCATGAAAAAGGCCATTTTTTCTTTAAAATATTCGCCAAAAATACAAATTTCACCCGAATCCAATGGGGACTGCTGTGTCTCGTTCAGCCAGTATAGGACCACGTCTGGGAGAAATTTCGAGTCAATCGGTCCAAAGACCTGGAAGCTATTGAAAAAATCGGCCGACGTTTTCATGAAAAAGGTCATTTTTTTCTTTAAAATATTCACCAAAATTACAAATTCCACCGGAATCCAACCAAAACCGGCGAGCCTCATTCCACCAGTGAGGAGGACATGCGTGTGCAATTTCGAGTCAATCGGTCAAAAGACGACCGTAACCCTAACCCTAGCCCCATAACCCTAACCCTAACCCTAACCCTAGCCTCAGCCTTAAGCCAGCCTCATGAAACATTGTCCCTCTCACTAAAATATTCGCCAAAAATACAAATTTCACCCGAATCCAATGGGGACTGCTGTGTCTCGTTCAGCCAGTATAGGACCACGTCTGGGAGAAATTTCGAGTCAATCGGTCCAAAGACCTGGAAGCTATTGAAAAAATCGGCCGACGTTTTCATGAAAAAGGCCATTTCTTCTTTAAAATATTCGCCAAAAATACAAATTTCACCCGAATCCAATGGGGACTGCTGTGTCTCGTTCAGCCAGTATAGGACCACGTCTGGGAGAAATTTCGAGTCAATCGGTCCAAAGACCTGGAAGCTATTGAAAAAATTGGCCGACGTTTGCATGAAAAAGGCCATTTTTTTCTTTAAAATATTCACCAAAATTACAAATTCCACCGGAATCCAACCAAAACCGGCGAGCCTCATTCCACCAGTGAGGAGGACATGCGTGTGCAATTTCGAGTCAATCGGTCAAAAGACGACCGTAACCCTAACCCTAGCCCCATAACCCTAACCCTAACCCTAACCCTAGCCTCAGCCTTAAGCCAGCCTCATGAAACATTGTCCCTCTCACTAAAATATTCGCCAAAAATACAAATTTCACCCGAATCCAATGGGGACTGCTGTGTCTCGTTCAGCCAGTATAGGACCACGTCTGGGAGAAATTTCGAGTCAATCGGTCCAAAGACCTGGAAGCTATTGAAAAAATCGGCCGACGTTTTCATGAAAAAGGCCATTTTTTCTTTAAAATATTCGCCAAAAATACAAATTTCACCCGAATCCAATGGGGACTGCTGTGTCTCGTTCAGCCAGTATAGGACCACGTCTGGGAGAAAGTTCGAGTCAATCGGTCCAAAGACCTGGAAGCTATTGAAAAAATCGGCCGACGTTTTCATGAAAAAGGCCATTTTTTTCTTTAAAATATTCACCAAAATTACAAATTCCACCGGAATCCAACCAAAACCGGCGAGCCTCATTCCACCAGTGAGGAGGACATGCGTGTGCAATTTCGAGTCAATCGGTCAAAAGACGACCGTAACCCTAACCCTAGCCCCATAACCCTAACCCTAACCCTAACCCTAGCCTCAGCCTTAAGCCAGCCTCATGAAACATTGTCCCTCTCACTAAAATATTCGCCAAAAATACAAATTTCACCCGAATCCAATGGGGACTGCTGTGTCTCGTTCAGCCAGTATAGGACCACGTCTGGGAGAAAGTTCGAGTCAATCGGTCCAAAGACCTGGAAGCTATTGAAAAAATCGGCCGACGTTTTCATGAAAAAGGCCATTTTTTTCTTTAAAATATTCACCAAAATTACAAATTCCACCGGAATCCAACCAAAACCGGCGAGCCTCATTCCACCAGTGAGGAGGACATGCGTGTGCAATTTCGAGTCAATCGGTCAAAAGACGACCGTAACCCTAACCCTAGCCCCATAACCCTAACCCTAACCCTAACCCTAGCCTCAGCCTTAAGCCAGCCTCATGAAACATTGTCCCTCTCACTAAAATATTCGCCAAAAATACAAATTTCACCCGAATCCAATGGGGACTGCTGTGTCTCGTTCAGCCAGTATAGGACCACGTCTGGGAGAAATTTCGAGTCAATCGGTCCAAAGACCTGGAAGCTATTGAAAAAATCGGCCGACGTTTTCATGAAAAAGGCCATTTCTTCTTTAAAATATTCGCCAAAAATACAAATTTCACCCGAATCCAATGGGGACTGCTGTGTCTCGTTCAGCCAGTATAGGACCACGTCTGGGAGAAATTTCGAGTCAATCGGTCCAAAGACCTGGAAGCTATTGAAAAAATTGGCCGACGTTTGCATGAAAAAGGCCATTTTTTTCTTTAAAATATTCACCAAAATTACAAATTCCACCGGAATCCAACCAAAACCGGCGAGCCTCATTCCACCAGTGAGGAGGACATGCGTGTGCAATTTCGAGTCAATCGGTCAAAAGACGACCGTAACCCTAACCCTAGCCCCATAACCCTAACCCTAACCCTAACCCTAGCCTCAGCCTTAAGCCAGCCTCATGAAACATTGTCCCTCTCACTAAAATATTCGCCAAAAATACAAATTTCACCCGAATCCAATGGGGACTGCTGTGTCTCGTTCAGCCAGTATAGGACCACGTCTGGGAGAAATTTCGAGTCAATCGGTCCAAAGACCTGGAAGCTATTGAAAAAATCGGCCGACGTTTTCATGAAAAAGGCCATTTTTTCTTTAAAATATTCGCCAAAAATACAAATTTCACCCGAATCCAATGGGGACTGCTGTGTCTCGTTCAGCCAGTATAGGACCACGTCTGGGAGAAATTTCGAGTCAATCGGTCCAAAGACCTGAAAGCTATTGAAAAAATTGGCCGACGTTTGCATGAAAAAGGCCATTTTTTTCTTTAAAATATTCACCAAAATTACAAATTCCACCGGAATCCAACCAAAACCGGCGAGCCTCATTCCACCAGTGAGGAGGACATGCGTGTGCAATTTCGAGTCAATCGGTCAAAAGACGACCGTAACCCTAACCCTAGCCCCATAACCCTAACCCTAACCCTAACCCTAGCCTCAGCCTTAAGCCAGCCTCATGAAACATTGTCCCTCTCACTAAAATATTCGCCAAAAATACAAATTTCACCCGAATCCAATGGGGACTGCTGTGTCTCGTTCAGCCAGTATAGGACCACGTCTGGGAGAAATTTCGAGTCAATCGGTCCAAAGACCTGGAAGCTATTGAAAAAATCGGCCGACGTTTTCATGAAAAAGGCCATTTCTTCTTTAAAATATTCGCCAAAAATACAAATTTCACCCGAATCCAATGGGGACTGCTGTGTCTCGTTCAGCCAGTATAGGACCACGTCTGGGAGAAATTTCGAGTCAATCGGTCCAAAGACCTGGAAGCTATTGAAAAAATTGGCCGACGTTTGCATGAAAAAGGCCATTTTTTTCTTTAAAATATTCACCAAAATTACAAATTCCACCGGAATCCAACCAAAACCGGCGAGCCTCATTCCACCAGTGAGGAGGACATGCGTGTGCAATTTCGAGTCAATCGGTCAAAAGACGACCGTAACCCTAACCCTAGCCCCATAACCCTAACCCTAACCCTAACCCTAGCCTCAGCCTTAAGCCAGCCTCATGAAACATTGTCCCTCTCACTAAAATATTCGCCAAAAATACAAATTTCACCCGAATCCAATGGGGACTGCTGTGTCTCGTTCAGCCAGTATAGGACCACGTCTGGGAGAAATTTCGAGTCAATCGGTCCAAAGACCTGGAAGCTATTGAAAAAATCGGCCGACGTTTTCATGAAAAAGGCCATTTTTTCTTTAAAATATTCGCCAAAAATACAAATTTCACCCGAATCCAATGGGGACTGCTGTGTCTCGTTCAGCCAGTATAGGACCACGTCTGGGAGAAATTTCGAGTCAATCGGTCCAAAGACCTGAAAGCTATTGAAAAAATTGGCCGACGTTTGCATGAAAAAGGCCATTTTTTTCTTTAAAATATTCACCAAAATTACAAATTCCACCGGAATCCAACCAAAACCGGCGAGCCTCATTCCACCAGTGAGGAGGACATGCGTGTGCAATTTCGAGTCAATCGGTCAAAAGACGACCGTAACCCTAACCCTAGCCCCATAACCCTAACCCTAACCCTAACCCTAGCCTCAGCCTTAAGCCAGCCTCATGAAACATTGTCCCTCTCACTAAAATATTCGCCAAAAATACAAATTTCACCCGAATCCAATGGGGACTGCTGTGTCTCGTTCAGCCAGTATAGGACCACGTCTGGGAGAAATTTCGAGTCAATCGGTCCAAAGACCTGGAAGCTATTGAAAAAATCGGCCGACGTTTTCATGAAAAAGGCCATTTTTTTCTTTAAAATATTCACCAAAATTACAAATTCCACCGGAATCCAACCAAAACCGGCGAGCCTCATTCCACCAGTGAGGAGGACATGCGTGTGCAATTTCGAGTCAATCGGTCAAAAGACGACCGTAACCCTAACCCTAGCCCCATAACCCTAACCCTAACCCTAACCCTAGCCTCAGCCTTAAGCCAGCCTCATGAAACATTGTCCCTCTCACTAAAATATTCGCCAAAAATACAAATTTCACCCGAATCCAATGGGGACTGCTGTGTCTCGTTCAGCCAGTATAGGACCACGTCTGGGAGAAAGTTCGAGTCAATCGGTCCAAAGACCTGGAAGCTATTGAAAAAATCGGCCGACGTTTTCATGAAAAAGGCCATTTTTTTCTTTAAAATATTCACCAAAATTACAAATTCCACCGGAATCCAACCAAAACCGGCGAGCCTCATTCCACCAGTGAGGAGGACATGCGTGTGCAATTTCGAGTCAATCGGTCAAAAGACGACCGTAACCCTAAGCCTAGCCCCATAACCCTAACCCTAACCCTAACCCTAGCCTCAGCCTTAAGCCAGCCTCATGAAACATTGTCCCTCTCACTAAAATATTCGCCAAAAATACAAATTTCACCCGAATCCAATGGGGACTGCTGTGTCTCGTTCAGCCAGTATAGGACCACGTCTGGGAGAAATTTCGAGTCAATCAGTCCAAAGACCTGGAAGCTATTGAAAAAATCGGCCGACGTTTTCATGAAAAAGGCCATTTTTTCTTTAAAATATTCGCCAAAAATACAAATTTCACCCGAATCCAATGGGGACTGCTGTGTCTCGTTCAGCCAGTATAGGACCACGTCTGGGAGAAATTTCGAGTCAATCGGTCCAAAGACCTGGAAGCTATTGAAAAAATCGGCCGACGTTTTCATGAAAAAGGTCATTTTTTTCTTTAAAATATTCACCAAAATTACAAATTCCACCGGAATCCAACCAAAACCGGCGAGCCTCATTCCACCAGTGAGGAGGACATGCGTGTGCAATTTCGAGTCAATCGGTCAAAAGACGACCGTAACCCTAACCCTAGCCCCATAACCCTAACCCTAACCCTAACCCTAGCCTCAGCCTTAAGCCAGCCTCATGAAACATTGTCCCTCTCACTAAAATATTCGCCAAAAATACAAATTTCACCCGAATCCAATGGGGACTGCTGTGTCTCGTTCAGCCAGTATAGGACCACGTCTGGGAGAAATTTCGAGTCAATCGGTCCAAAGACCTGGAAGCTATTGAAAAAATCGGCCGACGTTTTCATGAAAAAGGCCATTTTTTCTTTAAAATATTCGCCAAAAATACAAATTTCACCCGAATCCAATGGGGACTGCTGTGTCTCGTTCAGCCAGTATAGGACCACGTCTGGGAGAAATTTCGAGTCAATCGGTCCAAAGACCTGGAAGCTATTGAAAAAATCGGCCGACGTTTTAATGAAAAAGGTCATTTTTTTCTTTAAAATATTCACCAAAATTACAAATTCCACCGGAATCCAACCAAAACCGGCGAGCCTCATTCCACCAGTGAGGAGGACATGCGTGTGCAATTTCGAGTCAATCGGTCAAAAGACGACCGTAACCCTAACCCTAGCCCCATAACCCTAACCCTAACCCTAACCCTAGCCTCAGCCTTAAGCCAGCCTCATGAAACATTGTCCCTCTCACTAAAATATTCGCCAAAAATACAAATTTCACCCGAATCCAATGGGGACTGCTGTGTCTCGTTCAGCCAGTATAGGACCACGTCTGGGAGAAATTTCGAGTCAATCGGTCCAAAGACCTGGAAGCTATTGAAAAAATCGGCCGACGTTTTCATGAAAAAGGCCATTTCTTCTTTAAAATATTCGCCAAAAATACAAATTTCACCCGAATCCAATGGGGACTGCTGTGTCTCGTTCAGCCAGTATAGGACCACGTCTGGGAGAAATTTCGAGTCAATCGGTCCAAAGACCTGGAAGCTATTGAAAAAATTGGCCGACGTTTGCATGAAAAAGGCCATTTTTTTCTTTAAAATATTCACCAAAATTACAAATTCCACCGGAATCCAACCAAAACCGGCGAGCCTCATTCCACCAGTGAGGAGGACATGCGTGTGCAATTTCGAGTCAATCGGTCAAAAGACGACCGTAACCCTAACCCTAGCCCCATAACCCTAACCCTAACCCTAACCCTAGCCTCAGCCTTAAGCCAGCCTCATGAAACATTGTCCCTCTCACTAAAATATTCGCCAAAAATACAAATTTCACCCGAATCCAATGGGGACTGCTGTGTCTCGTTCAGCCAGTATAGGACCACGTCTGGGAGAAATTTCGAGTCAATCGGTCCAAAGACCTGGAAGCTATTGAAAAAATCGGCCGACGTTTTCATGAAAAAGGCCATTTTTTCTTTAAAATATTCGCCAAAAATACAAATTTCACCCGAATCCAATGGGGACTGCTGTGTCTCGTTCAGCCAGTATAGGACCACGTCTGGGAGAAAGTTCGAGTCAATCGGTCCAAAGACCTGGAAGCTATTGAAAAAATCGGCCGACGTTTTCATGAAAAAGGCCATTTTTTTCTTTAAAATATTCACCAAAATTACAAATTCCACCGGAATCCAACCAAAACCGGCGAGCCTCATTCCACCAGTGAGGAGGACATGCGTGTGCAATTTCGAGTCAATCGGTCAAAAGACGACCGTAACCCTAACCCTAGCCCCATAACCCTAACCCTAACCCTAACCCTAGCCTCAGCCTTAAGCCAGCCTCATGAAACATTGTCCCTCTCACTAAAATATTCGCCAAAAATACAAATTTCACCCGAATCCAATGGGGACTGCTGTGTCTCGTTCAGCCAGTATAGGACCACGTCTGGGAGAAATTTCGAGTCAATCGGTCCAAAGACCTGGAAGCTATTGAAAAAATCGGCCGACGTTTTCATGAAAAAGGCCATTTCTTCTTTAAAATATTCGCCAAAAATACAAATTTCACCCGAATCCAATGGGGACTGCTGTGTCTCGTTCAGCCAGTATAGGACCACGTCTGGGAGAAATTTCGAGTCAATCGGTCCAAAGACCTGGAAGCTATTGAAAAAATTGGCCGACGTTTGCATGAAAAAGGCCATTTTTTTCTTTAAAATATTCACCAAAATTACAAATTCCACCGGAATCCAACCAAAACCGGCGAGCCTCATTCCACCAGTGAGGAGGACATGCGTGTGCAATTTCGAGTCAATCGGTCAAAAGACGACCGTAACCCTAACCCTAGCCCCATAACCCTAACCCTAACCCTAACCCTAGCCTCAGCCTTAAGCCAGCCTCATGAAACATTGTCCCTCTCACTAAAATATTCGCCAAAAATACAAATTTCACCCGAATCCAATGGGGACTGCTGTGTCTCGTTCAGCCAGTATAGGACCACGTCTGGGAGAAATTTCGAGTCAATCGGTCCAAAGACCTGGAAGCTATTGAAAAAATCGGCCGACGTTTTCATGAAAAAGGCCATTTTTTCTTTAAAATATTCGCCAAAAATACAAATTTCACCCGAATCCAATGGGGACTGCTGTGTCTCGTTCAGCCAGTATAGGACCACGTCTGGGAGAAATTTCGAGTCAATCGGTCCAAAGACCTGGAAGCTATTGAAAAAATTGGCCGACGTTTGCATGAAAAAGGCCATTTTTTTCTTTAAAATATTCACCAAAATTACAAATTCCACCGGAATCCAACCAAAACCGGCGAGCCTCATTCCACCAGTGAGGAGGACATGCGTGTGCAATTTCGAGTCAATCGGTCAAAAGACGACCGTAACCCTAACCCTAGCCCCATAACCCTAACCCTAACCCTAACCCTAGCCTCAGCCTTAAGCCAGCCTCATGAAACATTGTCCCTCTCACTAAAATATTCGCCAAAAATACAAATTTCACCCGAATCCAATGGGGACTGCTGTGTCTCGTTCAGCCAGTATAGGACCACGTCTGGGAGAAAGTTCGAGTCAATCGGTCCAAAGACCTGGAAGCTATTGAAAAAATCGGCCGACGTTTTCATGAAAAAGGCCATTTTTTTCTTTAAAATATTCACCAAAATTACAAATTCCACCGGAATCCAACCAAAACCGGCGAGCCTCATTCCACCAGTGAGGAGGACATGCGTGTGCAATTTCGAGTCAATCGGTCAAAAGACGACCGTAACCCTAACCCTAGCCCCATAACCCTAACCCTAACCCTAACCCTAGCCTCAGCCTTAAGCCAGCCTCATGAAACATTGTCCCTCTCACTAAAATATTCGCCAAAAATACAAATTTCACCCGAATCCAATGGGGACTGCTGTGTCTCGTTCAGCCAGTATAGGACCACGTCTGGGAGAAATTTCGAGTCAATCGGTCCAAAGACCTGGAAGCTATTGAAAAAATTGGCCGACGTTTGCATGAAAAAGGCCATTTTTTTCTTTAAAATATTCACCAAAATTACAAATTCCACCGGAATCCAACCAAAACCGGCGAGCCTCATTCCACCAGTGAGGAGGACATGCGTGTGCAATTTCGAGTCAATCGGTCAAAAGACGACCGTAACCCTAACCCTAGCCCCATAACCCTAACCCTAACCCTAACCCTAGCCTCAGCCTTAAGCCAGCCTCATGAAACATTGTCCCTCTCACTAAAATATTCGCCAAAAATACAAATTTCACCCGAATCCAATGGGGACTGCTGTGTCTCGTTCAGCCAGTATAGGACCACGTCTGGGAGAAAGTTCGAGTCAATCGGTCCAAAGACCTGGAAGCTATTGAAAAAATCGGCCGACGTTTTCATGAAAAAGGCCATTTTTTTCTTTAAAATATTCACCAAAATTACAAATTCCACCGGAATCCAACCAAAACCGGCGAGCCTCATTCCACCAGTGAGGAGGACATGCGTGTGCAATTTCGAGTCAATCGGTCAAAAGACGACCGTAACCCTAACCCTAGCCCCATAACCCTAACCCTAACCCTAACCCTAGCCTCAGCCTTAAGCCAGCCTCATGAAACATTGTCCCTCTCACTAAAATATTCGCCAAAAATACAAATTTCACCCGAATCCAATGGGGACTGCTGTGTCTCGTTCAGCCAGTATAGGACCACGTCTGGGAGAAAGTTCGAGTCAATCGGTCCAAAGACCTGGAAGCTATTGAAAAAATCGGCCGACGTTTTCATGAAAAAGGCCATTTTTTTCTTTAAAATATTCACCAAAATTACAAATTCCACCAGAATCCAACCAAAACCGGCGAGCCTCATTCCACCAGTGAGGAGGACATGCGTGTGCAATTTCGAGTCAATCGGTCAAAAGACGACCGTAACCCTAACCCTAGCCCCATAACCCTAACCCTAACCCTAACCCTAGCCTCAGCCTTAAGCCAGCCTCATGAAACATTGTCCCTCTCACTAAAATATTCGCCAAAAATACAAATTTCACCCGAATCCAATGGGGACTGCTGTGTCTCGTTCAGCCAGTATAGGACCACGTCTGGGAGAAATTTCGAGTCAATCGGTCCAAAGACCTGGAAGCTATTGAAAAAATCGGCCGACGTTTTCATGAAAAAGGCCATTTCTTCTTTAAAATATTCGCCAAAAATACAAATTTCACCCGAATCCAATGGGGACTGCTGTGTCTCGTTCAGCCAGTATAGGACCACGTCTGGGAGAAATTTCGAGTCAATCGGTCCAAAGACCTGGAAGCTATTGAAAAAATTGGCCGACGTTTTCATGAAAAAGGCCATTTTTTTCTTTAAAATATTCACCAAAATTACAAATTCCACCGGAATCCAACCAAAACCGGCGAGCCTCATTCCACCAGTGAGGAGGACATGCGTGTGCAATTTCGAGTCAATCGGTCAAAAGACGACCGTAACCCTAACCCTAGCCCCATAACCCTAACCCTAACCCTAACCCTAGCCTCAGCCTTAAGCCAGCCTCATGAAACATTGTCCCTCTCACTAAAATATTCGCCAAAAATACAAATTTCACCCGAATCCAATGGGGACTGCTGTGTCTCGTTCAGCCAGTATAGGACCACGTCTGGGAGAAATTTCGAGTCAATCGGTCCAAAGACCTGGAAGCTATTGAAAAAATGGGCCGACGTTTTCATGAAAAAGGCCATTTTTTTCTTTAAAATATTCACCAAAATTACAAATTCCACCGGAATCCAACCAAAACCGGCGAGCCTCATTCCACCAGTGAGGAGGACATGCGTGTGCAATTTCGAGTCAATCGGTCAAAAGACGACCGTAACCCTAACCCTAGCCCCATAACCCTAACCCTAACCCTAACCCTAGCCTCAGCCTTAAGCCAGCCTCATGAAACATTGTCCCTCTCACTAAAATATTCGCCAAAAATACAAATTTCACCCGAATCCAATGGGGACTGCTGTGTCTCGTTCAGCCAGTATAGGACCACGTCTGGGAGAAATTTCGAGTCAATCGGTCCAAAGACCTGGAAGCTATTGAAAAAATGGGCCGACGTTTTCATGAAAAAGGCCATTTTTTTCTTTAAAATATTCACCAAAATTACAAATTCCACCGGAATCCAACCAAAACCGGCGAGCCTCATTCCACCAGTGAGGAGGACATGCGTGTGCAATTTCGAGTCAATCGGTCAAAAGACGACCGTAACCCTAACCCTAGCCCCATAACCTTAACCCTAGCCCCATAACCCTAACCCTAACCCTAACCCTAGCCTCAGCCTTAAGCCAGCCTCATGAAACATTGTCCCTCTCACTAAAATATTCGCCAAAAATACAAATTTCACCCGAATCCAATGGGGACTGCTGTGTCTCGTTCAGCCAGTATAGGACCACGTCTGGGAGAAATTTCGAGTCAATCAGTCCAAAGACCTGGAAGCTATTGAAAAAATCGGCCGACGTTTTCATGAAAAAGGCCATTTTTTTCTTTAAAATATTCACCAAAAATACAAATTCCACCGGAATCCAACCAAAACCGGCGAGCCTCATTCCACCAGTGAGGAGGACATGCGTGTGCAATTTCGAGTCAATCGGTCAAAAGACGACCGTAACCCTAACCCTAGCCCCATAACCCTAACCCTAACCCTAACCCTAGCCTCAGCCTTAAGCCAGCCTCATGAAACATTGTCCCTCTCACTAAAATATTCGCCAAAAATACAAATTTCACCCGAATCCAATGGGGACTGCTGTGTCTCGTTCAGCCAGTATAGGACCACGTCTGGGAGAAATTTCGAGTCAATCAGTCCAAAGACCCGGAAGCTATTGAAAAAATCGGCCGTTTTCATGAAAAAGGCCATTTTTTCTTTAAAATATTCGCCAAAAATACAAATTCCACCGGAATCCAACCAAAACCGGCGAGCCTCATTCCACCAGTGAGGAGGACATGCGTGTGCAATTTCGAGTCAATCGGTCAAAAGACGACCGTAACCCTAACCCTAGCCCCATAACCCTAACCCTAACCCTAACCCTAACCCTAGCCTCAGCCTTAAGCCAGCCTCATGAAACATTGTCCCTCTCACTAAAATATTCGCCAAAAATACAAATTTCACCCGAATCCAATGGGGACTGCTGTGTCTCGTTCAGCCAGTATAGGACCACGTCTGGGAGAAAGTTCGAGTCAATCGGTCCAAAGACCTGGAAGCTATTGAAAAAATGGGCCGACGTTTTCATGAAAAAGGCCATTTTTTTCTTTAAAATATTCACCAAAATTACAAATTCCACCGGAATCCAACCAAAACCGGCGAGCCTCATTCCACCAGTGAGGAGGACATGCGTGTGCAATTTCGAGTCAATCGGTCAAAAGACGACCGTAACCCTAACCCTAGCCCCATAACCCTAACCCTAACCCTAACCCTAGCCTCAGCCTTAAGCCAGCCTCATGAAACATTGTCCCTCTCACTAAAATATTCGCCAAAAATACAAATTTCACCCGAATCCAATGGGGACTGCTGTGTCTCGTTCAGCCAGTATAGGACCACGTCTGGGAGAAATTTCGAGTCAATCGGTCCAAAGACCTGGAAGCTATTGAAAAAATCGGCCGACGTTTTCATGAAAAAGGCCATTTTTTTCTTTAAAATATTCACCAAAATTACAAATTCCACCGGAATCCAACCAAAACCGGCGAGCCTCATTCCACCAGTGAGGAGGACATGCGTGTGCAATTTCGAGTCAATCGGTCAAAAGACGACCGTAACCCTAACCCTAGCCCCATAACCCTAACCCTAACCCTAACCCTAGCCTCAGCCTTAAGCCAGCCTCATGAAACATTGTCCCTCTCACTAAAATATTCGCCAAAAATACAAATTTCACCCGAATCCAATGGGGACTGCTGTGTCTCGTTCAGCCAGTATAGGACCACGTCTGGGAGAAATTTCGAGTCAATCAGTCCAAAGACCTGGAAGCTATTGAAAAAATCGGCCGACGTTTTCATGAAAAAGGCCATTTTTTCTTTAAAATATTCGCCAAAAATACAAATTTCACCCGAATCCAATGGGGACTGCTGTGTCTCGTTCAGCCAGTATAGGACCACGTCTGGGAGAAATTTCGAGTCAATCGGTCCAAAGACCTGGAAGCTATTGAAAAAATCGGCCGACGTTTTCATGAAAAAGGTCATTTTTTTCTTTAAAATATTCACCAAAATTACAAATTCCACCGGAATCCAACCAAAACCGGCGAGCCTCATTCCACCAGTGAGGAGGACATGCGTGTGCAATTTCGAGTCAATCGGTCAAAAGACGACCGTAACCCTAACCCTAGCCCCATAACCCTAACCCTAACCCTAACCCTAGCCTCAGCCTTAAGCCAGCCTCATGAAACATTGTCCCTCTCACTAAAATATTCGCCAAAAATACAAATTTCACCCGAATCCAATGGGGACTGCTGTGTCTCGTTCAGCCAGTATAGGACCACGTCTGGGAGAAATTTCGAGTCAATCAGTCCAAAGACCTGGAAGCTATTGAAAAAATCGGCCGACGTTTTCATGAAAAAGGCCATTTTTTCTTTAAAATATTCGCCAAAAATACAAATTTCACCCGAATCCAATGGGGACTGCTGTGTCTCGTTCAGCCAGTATAGGACCACGTCTGGGAGAAATTTCGAGTCAATCGGTCCAAAGACCTGGAAGCTATTGAAAAAATCGGCCGACGTTTTCATGAAAAAGGTCATTTTTTTCTTTAAAATATTCACCAAAATTACAAATTCCACCGGAATCCAACCAAAACCGGCGAGCCTCATTCCACCAGTGAGGAGGACATGCGTGTGCAATTTCGAGTCAATCGGTCAAAAGACGACCGTAACCCTAACCCTAGCCCCATAACCCTAACCCTAACCCTAACCCTAGCCTCAGCCTTAAGCCAGCCTCATGAAACATTGTCCCTCTCACTAAAATATTCGCCAAAAATACAAATTTCACCCGAATCCAATGGGGACTGCTGTGTCTCGTTCAGCCAGTATAGGACCACGTCTGGGAGAAAGTTCGAGTCAATCGGTCCAAAGACCTGGAAGCTATTGAAAAAATGGGCCGACGTTTTCATGAAAAAGGCCATTTTTTTCTTTAAAATATTCACCAAAATTACAAATTCCACCGGAATCCAACCAAAACCGGCGAGCCTCATTCCACCAGTGAGGAGGACATGCGTGTGCAATTTCGAGTCAATCGGTCAAAAGACGACCGTAACCCTAACCCTAGCCCCATAACCTTAACCCTAGCCCCATAACCCTAACCCTAACCCTAACCCTAGCCTCAGCCTTAAGCCAGCCTCATGAAACATTGTCCCTCTCACTAAAATATTCGCCAAAAATACAAATTTCACCCGAATCCAATGGGGACTGCTGTGTCTCGTTCAGCCAGTATAGGACCACGTCTGGGAGAAATTTCGAGTCAATCAGTCCAAAGACCTGGAAGCTATTGAAAAAATCGGCCGACGTTTTCATGAAAAAGGCCATTTTTTTCTTTAAAATATTCACCAAAAATACAAATTCCACCGGAATCCAACCAAAACCGGCGAGCCTCATTCCACCAGTGAGGAGGACATGCGTGTGCAATTTCGAGTCAATCGGTCAAAAGACGACCGTAACCCTAACCCTAGCCCCATAACCCTAACCCTAACCCTAACCCTAGCCTCAGCCTTAAGCCAGCCTCATGAAACATTGTCCCTCTCACTAAAATATTCGCCAAAAATACAAATTTCACCCGAATCCAATGGGGACTGCTGTGTCTCGTTCAGCCAGTATAGGACCACGTCTGGGAGAAATTTCGAGTCAATCAGTCCAAAGACCTGGAAGCTATTGAAAAAATCGGCCGACGTTTTCATGAAAAAGGCCATTTTTTCTTTAAAATATTCGCCAAAAATACAAATTTCACCCGAATCCAATGGGGACTGCTGTGTCTCGTTCAGCCAGTATAGGACCACGTCTGGGAGAAATTTCGAGTCAATCGGTCCAAAGACCTGGAAGCTATTGAAAAAATCGGCCGACGTTTTCATGAAAAAGGCCATTTTTTTCTTTAAAATATTCACCAAAATTACAAATTCCACCGGAATCCAACCAAAACCGGCGAGCCTCATTCCACCAGTGAGGAGGACATGCGTGTGCAATTTCGAGTCAATCGGTCAAAAGTGGACCGTAACCCTAACCCTAGCCCCATAACCCTAACCCTAACCCTAACCCTAGCCTCAGCCTTAAGCCAGCCTCATGAAACATTGTCCCTCTCACTAAAATATTCGCCAAAAATACAAATTTCACCCGAATCCAATGGGGACTGCTGTGTCTCGTTCAGCCAGTATAGGACCACGTCTGGGAGAAAGTTCGAGTCAATCGGTCCAAAGACCTGGAAGCTATTGAAAAAATCGGCCGACGTTTTCATGAAAAAGGCCATTTTTTTCTTTAAAATATTCACCAAAATTACAAATTCCACCGGAATCCAACCAAAACCGGCGAGCCTCATTCCACCAGTGAGGAGGACATGCGTGTGCAATTTCGAGTCAATCGGTCAAAAGACGACCGTAACCCTAACCCTAGCCCCATAACCCTAACCCTAACCCTAACCCTAGCCTCAGCCTTAAGCCAGCCTCATGAAACATTGTCCCTCTCACTAAAATATTCGCCAAAAATACAAATTTCACCCGAATCCAATGGGGACTGCTGTGTCTCGTTCAGCCAGTATAGGACCACGTCTGGGAGAAAGTTCGAGTCAATCGGTCCAAAGACCTGGAAGCTATTGAAAAAATCGGCCGACGTTTTCATGAAAAAGGCCATTTTTTTCTTTAAAATATTCACCAAAATTACAAATTCCACCGGAATCCAACCAAAACCGGCGAGCCTCATTCCACCAGTGAGGAGGACATGCGTGTGCAATTTCGAGTCAATCGGTCAAAAGACGACCGTAACCCTAACCCTAGCCCCATAACCCTAACCCTAACCCTAACCCTAGCCTCAGCCTTAAGCCAGCCTCATGAAACATTGTCCCTCTCACTAAAATATTCGCCAAAAATACAAATTTCACCCGAATCCAATGGGGACTGCTGTGTCTCGTTCAGCCAGTATAGGACCACGTCTGGGAGAAAGTTCGAGTCAATCGGTCCAAAGACCTGGAAGCTATTGAAAAAATCGGCCGACGTTTTCATGAAAAAGGCCATTTTTTTCTTTAAAATATTCACCAAAATTACAAATTTCACCCGAATCCAACCAAAACCGGCGAGCCTCATTCCACCAGTGAGGAGGACATGCGTGTGCAATTTCGAGTCAATCGGTCAAAAGACGACCGTAACCCTAACCCTAGCCCCATAACCCTAACCCTAACCCTAACCCTAGCCTCAGCCTTAAGCCAGCCTCATGAAACATTGTCCCTCTCACTAAAATATTCGCCAAAAATACAAATTTCACCCGAATCCAATGGGGACTGCTGTGTCTCGTTCAGCCAGTATAGGACCACGTCTGGGAGAAATTTCGAGTCAATCAGTCCAAAGACCTGGAAGCTATTGAAAAAATCGGCCGACGTTTTCATGAAAAAGGCCATTTTTTCTTTAAAATATTCGCCAAAAATACAAATTTCACCCGAATCCAATGGGGACTGCTGTGTCTCGTTCAGCCAGTATAGGACCACGTCTGGGAGAAATTTCGAGTCAATCGGTCCAAAGACCTGGAAGCTATTGAAAAAATCGGCCGACGTTTTCATGAAAAAGGTCATTTTTTTCTTTAAAATATTCACCAAAATTACAAATTCCACCGGAATCCAACCAAAACCGGCGAGCCTCATTCCACCAGTGAGGAGGACATGCGTGTGCAATTTCGAGTCAATCGGTCAAAAGACGACCGTAACCCTAACCCTAGCCCCATAACCCTAACCCTAACCCTAACCCTAGCCTCAGCCTTAAGCCAGCCTCATGAAACATTGTCCCTCTCACTAAAATATTCGCCAAAAATACAAATTTCACCCGAATCCAATGGGGACTGCTGTGTCTCGTTCAGCCAGTATAGGACCACGTCTGGGAGAAATTTCGAGTCAATCGGTCCAAAGACCTGGAAGCTATTGAAAAAATCGGCCGACGTTTTCATGAAAAAGGCCATTTTTTCTTTAAAATATTCGCCAAAAATACAAATTTCACCCGAATCCAATGGGGACTGCTGTGTCTCGTTCAGCCAGTATAGGACCACGTCTGGGAGAAATTTCGAGTCAATCGGTCCAAAGACCTGGAAGCTATTGAAAAAATCGGCCGACGTTTTCATGAAAAAGGCCATTTTTTTCTTTAAAATATTCACCAAAAATACAAATTCCACCGGAATCCAACCAAAACCGGCGAGCCTCATTCCACCAGTGAGGAGGACATGCGTGTGCAATTTCGAGTCAATCGGTCAAAAGACGACCGTAACCCTAACCCTAGCCCCATAACCCTAACCCTAACCCTAACCCTAGCCTCAGCCTTAAGCCAGCCTCATGAAACATTGTCCCTCTCACTAAAATATTCGCCAAAAATACAAATTTCACCCGAATCCAATGGGGACTGCTGTGTCTCGTTCAGCCAGTATAGGACCACGTCTGGGAGAAATTTCGAGTCAATCGGTCCAAAGACCTGGAAGCTATTGAAAAAATGGGCCGACGTTTTCATGAAAAAGGCCATTTTTTTCTTTAAAATATTCACCAAAATTACAAATTCCACCGGAATCCAACCAAAACCGGCGAGCCTCATTCCACCAGTGAGGAGGACATGCGTGTGCAATTTCGAGTCAATCGGTCAAAAGACGACCGTAACCCTAACCCTAGCCCCATAACCCTAACCCTAACCCTAACCCTAGCCTCAGCCTTAAGCCAGCCTCATGAAACATTGTCCCTCTCACTAAAATATTCGCCAAAAATACAAATTTCACCCGAATCCAATGGGGACTGCTGTGTCTCGTTCAGCCAGTATAGGACCACGTCTGGGAGAAATTTCGAGTCAATCGGTCCAAAGACCTGGAAGCTATTGAAAAAATGGGCCGACGTTTTCATGAAAAAGGCCATTTTTTTCTTTAAAATATTCACCAAAATTACAAATTCCACCGGAATCCAACCAAAACCGGCGAGCCTCATTCCACCAGTGAGGAGGACATGCGTGTGCAATTTCGAGTCAATCGGTCAAAAGACGACCGTAACCCTAACCCTAGCCCCATAACCTTAACCCTAGCCCCATAACCCTAACCCTAACCCTAACCCTAGCCTCAGCCTTAAGCCAGCCTCATGAAACATTGTCCCTCTCACTAAAATATTCGCCAAAAATACAAATTTCACCCGAATCCAATGGGGACTGCTGTGTCTCGTTCAGCCAGTATAGGACCACGTCTGGGAGAAATTTCGAGTCAATCAGTCCAAAGACCTGGAAGCTATTGAAAAAATCGGCCGACGTTTTCATGAAAAAGGCCATTTTTTTCTTTAAAATATTCACCAAAAATACAAATTCCACCGGAATCCAACCAAAACCGGCGAGCCTCATTCCACCAGTGAGGAGGACATGCGTGTGCAATTTCGAGTCAATCGGTCAAAAGACGACCGTAACCCTAACCCTAGCCCCATAACCCTAACCCTAACCCTAACCCTAGCCTCAGCCTTAAGCCAGCCTCATGAAACATTGTCCCTCTCACTAAAATATTCGCCAAAAATACAAATTTCACCCGAATCCAATGGGGACTGCTGTGTCTCGTTCAGCCAGTATAGGACCACGTCTGGGAGAAATTTCGAGTCAATCAGTCCAAAGACCTGGAAGCTATTGAAAAAATCGGCCGACGTTTTCATGAAAAAGGCCATTTTTTCTTTAAAATATTCGCCAAAAATACAAATTTCACCCGAATCCAATGGGGACTGCTGTGTCTCGTTCAGCCAGTATAGGACCACGTCTGGGAGAAATTTCGAGTCAATCGGTCCAAAGACCTGGAAGCTATTGAAAAAATCGGCCGACGTTTTCATGAAAAAGGCCATTTTTTTCTTTAAAATATTCACCAAAATTACAAATTCCACCGGAATCCAACCAAAACCGGCGAGCCTCATTCCACCAGTGAGGAGGACATGCGTGTGCAATTTCGAGTCAATCGGTCAAAAGACGACCGTAACCCTAACCCTAGCCCCATAACCCTAACCCTAACCCTAACCCTAGCCTCAGCCTTAAGCCAGCCTCATGAAACATTGTCCCTCTCACTAAAATATTCGCCAAAAATACAAATTTCACCCGAATCCAATGGGGACTGCTGTGTCTCGTTCAGCCAGTATAGGACCACGTCTGGGAGAAATTTCGAGTCAATCAGTCCAAAGACCTGGAAGCTATTGAAAAAATCGGCCGACGTTTTCATGAAAAAGGCCATTTTTTCTTTAAAATATTCGCCAAAAATACAAATTTCACCCGAATCCAATGGGGACTGCTGTGTCTCGTTCAGCCAGTATAGGACCACGTCTGGGAGAAATTTCGAGTCAATCGGTCCAAAGACCTGGAAGCTATTGAAAAAATCGGCCGACGTTTTCATGAAAAAGGTCATTTTTTTCTTTAAAATATTCACCAAAATTACAAATTCCACCGGAATCCAACCAAAACCGGCGAGCCTCATTCCACCAGTGAGGAGGACATGCGTGTGCAATTTCGAGTCAATCGGTCAAAAGACGACCGTAACCCTAACCCTAGCCCCATAACCCTAACCCTAACCCTAACCCTAGCCTCAGCCTTAAGCCAGCCTCATGAAACATTGTCCCTCTCACTAAAATATTCGCCAAAAATACAAATTTCACCCGAATCCAATGGGGACTGCTGTGTCTCGTTCAGCCAGTATAGGACCACGTCTGGGAGAAAGTTCGAGTCAATCGGTCCAAAGACCTGGAAGCTATTGAAAAAATCGGCCGACGTTTTCATGAAAAAGGCCATTTTTTTCTTTAAAATATTCACCAAAATTACAAATTCCACCGGAATCCAACCAAAACCGGCGAGCCTCATTCCACCAGTGAGGAGGACATGCGTGTGCAATTTCGAGTCAATCGGTCAAAAGACGACCGTAACCCTAACCCTAGCCCCATAACCCTAACCCTAACCCTAACCCTAGCCTCAGCCTTAAGCCAGCCTCATGAAACATTGTCCCTCTCACTAAAATATTCGCCAAAAATACAAATTTCACCCGAATCCAATGGGGACTGCTGTGTCTCGTTCAGCCAGTATAGGACCACGTCTGGGAGAAATTTCGAGTCAATCAGTCCAAAGACCTGGAAGCTATTGAAAAAATCGGCCGACGTTTTCATGAAAAAGGCCATTTTTTCTTTAAAATATTTGCCAAAAATACAAATTTCACCCGAATCCAATGGGGACTGCTGTGTCTCGTTCAGCCAGTATAGGACCACGTCTGGGAGAAATTTCGAGTCAATCGGTCCAAAGACCTGGAAGCTATTGAAAAAATCGGCCGACGTTTTCATGAAAAAGGTCATTTTTTTCTTTAAAATATTCACCAAAATTACAAATTCCACCGGAATCCAACCAAAACCGGCGAGCCTCATTCCACCAGTGAGGAGGACATGCGTGTGCAATTTCGAGTCAATCGGTCAAAAGACGACCGTAACCCTAACCCTAGCCCCATAACCCTAACCCTAACCCTAACCCTAGCCTCAGCCTTAAGCCAGCCTCATGAAACATTGTCCCTCTCACTAAAATATTCGCCAAAAATACAAATTTCACCCGAATCCAATGGGGACTGCTGTGTCTCGTTCAGCCAGTATAGGACCACGTCTGGGAGAAATTTCGAGTCAATCGGTCCAAAGACCTGGAAGCTATTGAAAAAATCGGCCGACGTTTTCATGAAAAAGGCCATTTTTTCTTTAAAATATTCGCCAAAAATACAAATTTCACCCGAATCCAATGGGGACTGCTGTGTCTCGTTCAGCCAGTATAGGACCACGTCTGGGAGAAATTTCGAGTCAATCGGTCCAAAGACCTGGAAGCTATTGAAAAAATCGGCCGACGTTTTCATGAAAAAGGCCATTTTTTTCTTTAAAATATTCACCAAAAATACAAATTCCACCGGAATCCAACCAAAACCGGCGAGCCTCATTCCACCAGTGAGGAGGACATGCGTGTGCAATTTCGAGTCAATCGGTCAAAAGACGACCGTAACCCTAACCCTAGCCCCATAACCCTAACCCTAACCCTAACCCTAGCCTCAGCCTTAAGCCAGCCTCATGAAACATTGTCCCTCTCACTAAAATATTCGCCAAAAATACAAATTTCACCCGAATCCAATGGGGACTGCTGTGTCTCGTTCAGCCAGTATAGGACCACGTCTGGGAGAAATTTCGAGTCAATCGGTCCAAAGACCTGGAAGCTATTGAAAAAATCGGCCGACGTTTTCATGAAAAAGGCCATTTTTTTCTTTAAAATATTCACCAAAATTACAAATTCCACCGGAATCCAACCAAAACCGGCGAGCCTCATTCCACCAGTGAGGAGGACATGCGTGTGCAATTTCGAGTCAATCGGTCAAAAGACGACCGTAACCCTAACCCTAGCCCCATAACCCTAACCCTAACCCTAACCCTAGCCTCAGCCTTAAGCCAGCCTCATGAAACATTGTCCCTCTCACTAAAATATTCGCCAAAAATACAAATTTCACCCGAACCCAATGGGGACTGCTGTGTCTCGTTCAGCCAGTATAGGACCACGTCTGGGAGAAATTTCGAGTCAATCAGTCCAAAGACCTGGAAGCTATTGAAAAAAACGGCCGACGTTTTCATGAAAAAGGCCATTTTTTCTTTAAAATATTCGCCAAAAATACAAATTTCACCCGAATCCAATGGGGACTGCTGTGTCTCGTTCAGCCAGTATAGGACCACGTCTGGGAGAAATTTCGAGTCAATCGGTCCAAAGACCTGGAAGCTATTGAAAAAATCGGCCGACGTTTTCATGAAAAAGGTCATTTTTTTCTTTAAAATATTCACCAAAATTACAAATTCCACCGGAATCCAACCAAAACCGGCGAGCCTCATTCCACCAGTGAGGAGGACATGCGTGTGCAATTTCGAGTCAATCGGTCAAAAGACGACCGTAACCCTAACCCTAGCCCCATAACCCTAACCCTAACCCTAACCCTAGCCTCAGCCTTAAGCCAGCCTCATGAAACATTGTCCCTCTCACTAAAATATTCGCCAAAAATACAAATTTCACCCGAATCCAATGGGGACTGCTGTGTCTCGTTCAGCCAGTATAGGACCACGTCTGGGAGAAATTTCGAGTCAATCGGTCCAAAGACCTGGAAGCTATTGAAAAAATCGGCCGACGTTTTCATGAAAAAGTTCATTTTTTTCTTTAAAATATTCACCAAAATTACAAATTCCACCGGAATCCAACCAAAACCGGCGAGCCTCATTCCACCAGTGAGGAGGACATGCGTGTGCAATTTCGAGTCAATCGGTCAAAAGACGACAGTAACCCTAACCCTAGCCCCATAACCCTAACCCTAACCCTAACCCTAGCCTCAGCCTTAAGCCAGCCTCATGAAACATTGTCCCTCTCACTAAAATATTCGCCAAAAATACAAATTTCACCCGAATCCAATGGGGACTGCTGTGTCTCGTTCAGCCAGTATAGGACCACGTCTGGGAGAAATTTCGAGTCAATCGGTCCAAAGACCTGGAAGCTATTGAAAAAATCGGCCGACGTTTTCATGAAAAAGGCCATTTTTTCTTTAAAATATTTGCCAAAAATACAAATTTCACCCGAATCCAATGGGGACTGCTGTGTCTCGTTCAGCCAGTATAGGACCACGTCTGGGAGAAATTTCGAGTCAATCGGTCCAAAGACCTGGAAGCTATTGAAAAAATCGGCCGACGTTTTCATGAAAAAGGCCATTTTTTCTTTAAAATATTTGCCAAAAATACAAATTTCACCCGAATCCAATGGGGACTGCTGTGTCTCGTTCAGCCAGTATAGGACCACGTCTGGGAGAAATTTCGAGTCAATCGGTCCAAAGACCTGGAAGCTATTGAAAAAATCGGCCGACGTTTTCATGAAAAAGGTCATTTTTTTCTTTAAAATATTCACCAAAATTACAAATTCCACCGGAATCCAACCAAAACCGGCGAGCCTCATTCCACCAGTGAGGAGGACATGCGTGTGCAATTTCGAGTCAATCGGTCAAAAGACGACCGTAACCCTAACCCTAGCCCCATAACCCTAACCCTAACCCTAACCCTAACCCTAGCCTCAGCCTTAAGCCAGCCTCATGAAACATTGTCCCTCTCACTAAAATATTCGCCAAAAATACAAATTTCACCCGAATCCAATGGGGACTGCTGTGTCTCGTTCAGCCAGTATAGGACCACGTCTGGGAGAAATTTCGAGTCAATCAGTCCAAAGACCTGGAAGCTATTGAAAAAATCGGCCGACGTTTTCATGAAAAAGGCCATTTTTTCTTTAAAATATTTGCCAAAAATACAAATTTCACCCAAATCCAATGGGGACTGCTGTGTCTCGTTCAGCCAGTATAGGACCACGTCTGGGAGAAATTTCGAGTCAATCGGTCCAAAGACCTGGAAGCTATTGAAAAAATCGGCCGACGTTTTCATGAAAAAGGTCATTTTTTTCTTTAAAATATTCACCAAAATTACAAATTCCACCGGAATCCAACCAAAACCGGCGAGCCTCATTCCACCAGTGAGGAGGACATGCGTGTGCAATTTCGAGTCAATCGGTCAAAAGACGACCGTAACCCTAACCCTAGCCCCATAACCCTAACCCTAACCCTAGCCTCAGCCTTAAGCCAGCCTCATGAAACATTGTCCCTCTCACTAAAATATTCGCCAAAAATACAAATTTCACCCGAATCCAATGGGGACTGCTGTGTCTCGTTCAGCCAGTATAGGACCACGTCTGGGAGAAATTTCGAGTCAATCAGTCCAAAGACCTGGAAGCTATTGAAAAAATCGGCCGACGTTTTCATGAAAAAGGCCATTTTTTCTTTAAAATATTTGCCAAAAATACAAATTTCACCCGAATCCAATGGGGACTGCTGTGTCTCGTTCAGCCAGTATAGGACCACGTCTGGGAGAAATTTCGAGTCAATCGGTCCAAAGACCTGGAAGCTATTGAAAAAATCGGCCGACGTTTTCATGAAAAAGGTCATTTTTTTCTTTAAAATATTCACCAAAATTACAAATTCCACCGGAATCCAACCAAAACCGGCGAGCCTCATTCCACCAGTGAGGAGGACATGCGTGTGCAATTTCGAGTCAATCGGTCAAAAGACGACCGTAACCCTAACCCTAGCCCCATAACCCTAACCCTAACCCTAACCCTAACCCTAGCCTCAGCCTTAAGCCAGCCTCATGAAACATTGTCCCTCTCACTAAAATATTCGCCAAAAATACAAATTTCACCCGAATCCAATGGGGACTGCTGTGTCTCGTTCAGCCAGTATAGGACCACGTCTGGGAGAAATTTCGAGTCAATCAGTCCAAAGACCTGGAAGCTATTGAAAAAATCGGCCGACGTTTTCATGAAAAAGGCCATTTTTTCTTTAAAATATTTGCCAAAAATACAAATTTCACCCGAATCCAATGGGGACTGCTGTGTCTCGTTCAGCCAGTATAGGACCACGTCTGGGAGAAATTTCGAGTCAATCGGTCCAAAGACCTGGAAGCTATTGAAAAAATCGGCCGACGTTTTCATGAAAAAGGTCATTTTTTTCTTTAAAATATTCACCAAAATTACAAATTCCACCGGAATCCAACCAAAACCGGCGAGCCTCATTCCACCAGTGAGGAGGACATGCGTGTGCAATTTCGAGTCAATCGGTCAAAAGACGACCGTAACCCTAACCCTAGCCCCATAACCCTAACCCTAACCCTAACCCTAGCCTCAGCCTTAAGCCAGCCTCATGAAACATTGTCCCTCTCACTAAAATATTCGCCAAAAATACAAATTTCACCCGAATCCAATGGGGACTGCTGTGTCTCGTTCAGCCAGTATAGGACCACGTCTGGGAGAAATTTCGAGTCAATCAGTCCAAAGACCTGGAAGCTATTGAAAAAATCGGCCGACGTTTTCATGAAAAAGGCCATTTTTTCTTTAAAATATTTGCCAAAAATACAAATTTCACCCGAATCCAATGGGGACTGCTGTGTCTCGTTCAGCCAGTATAGGACCACGTCTGGGAGAAATTTCGAGTCAATCGGTCCAAAGACCTGGAAGCTATTGAAAAAATCGGCCGACGTTTTCATGAAAAAGGTCATTTTTTTCTTTAAAATATTCACCAAAATTACAAATTCCACCGGAATCCAACCAAAACCGGCGAGCCTCATTCCACCAGTGAGGAGGACATGCGTGTGCAATTTCGAGTCAATCGGTCAAAAGACGACCGTAACCCTAACCCTAGCCCCATAACCCTAACCCTAACCCTAACCCTAACCCTAGCCTCAGCCTTAAGCCAGCCTCATGAAACATTGTCCCTCTCACTAAAATATTCGCCAAAAATACAAATTTCACCCGAATCCAATGGGGACTGCTGTGTCTCGTTCAGCCAGTATAGGACCACGTCTGGGAGAAATTTCGAGTCAATCAGTCCAAAGACCTGGAAGCTATTGAAAAAATCGGCCGACGTTTTCATGAAAAAGGCCATTTTTTCTTTAAAATATTCGCCAAAAATACAAATTTCACCCGAATCCAATGGGGACTGCTGTGTCTCGTTCAGCCAGTATAGGACCACGTCTGGGAGAAATTTCGAGTCAATCGGTCCAAAGACCTGGAAGCTATTGAAAAAATCGGCCGACGTTTTCATGAAAAAGGTCATTTTTTTCTTTAAAATATTCACCAAAATTACAAATTCCACCGGAATCCAACCAAAACCGGAGAGCCTCATTCCACCAGTGAGGAGGACATGCGTGTGCAATTTCGAGTCAATCGGTCAAAAGACGACCGTAACCCTAACCCTAGCCCCATAACCCTAACCCTAACCCTAACCCTAGCCTCAGCCTTAAGCCAGCCTCATGAAACATTGTCCCTCTCACTAAAATATTCGCCAAAAATACAAATTTCACCCGAATCCAATGGGGACTGCTGTGTCTCGTTCAGCCAGTATAGGACCACGTCTGGGAGAAATTTCGAGTCAATCAGTCCAAAGACCTGGAAGCTATTGAAAAAATCGGCCGACGTTTTCATGAAAAAGGCCATTTTTTCTTTAAAATATTCGCCAAAAATACAAATTTCACCCGAATCCAATGGGGACTGCTGTGTCTCGTTCAGCCAGTATAGGACCACGTCTGGGAGAAATTTCGAGTCAATCGGTCCAAAGACCTGGAAGCTATTGAAAAAATCGGCCGACGTTTTCATGAAAAAGGTCATTTTTTTCTTTAAAATATTCACCAAAATTACAAATTCCACCGGAATCCAACCAAAACCGGCGAGCCTCATTCCACCAGTGAGGAGGACATGCGTGTGCAATTTCGAGTCAATCGGTCAAAAGACGACCGTAACCCTAACCCTAGCCCCATAACCCTAACCCTAACCCTAACCCTAGCCTCAGCCTTAAGCCAGCCTCATGAAACATTGTCCCTCTCACTAAAATATTCGCCAAAAATACAAATTTCACCCGAATCCAATGGGGACTGCTGTGTCTCGTTCAGCCAGTATAGGACCACGTCTGGGAGAAATTTCGAGTCAATCAGTCCAAAGACCTGGAAGCTATTGAAAAAATCGGCCGACGTTTTCATGAAAAAGGCCATTTTTTCTTTAAAATATTCGCCAAAAATACAAATTTCACCCGAATCCAATGGGGACTGCTGTGTCTCGTTCAGCCAGTATAGGACCACGTCTGGGAGAAATTTCGAGTCAATCGGTCCAAAGACCTGGAAGCTATTGAAAAAATCGGCCGACGTTTTCATGAAAAAGGTCATTTTTTTCTTTAAAATATTCACCAAAATTACAAATTCCACCGGAATCCAACCAAAACCGGCGAGCCTCATTCCACCAGTGAGGAGGACATGCGTGTGCAATTTCGAGTCAATCGGTCAAAAGACGACCGTAACCCTAACCCTAGCCCCATAACCCTAACCCTAACCCTAACCCTAGCCTCAGCCTTAAGCCAGCCTCATGAAACATTGTCCCTCTCACTAAAATATTCGCCAAAAATACAAATTTCACCCGAATCCAATGGGGACTGCTGTGTCTCGTTCAGCCAGTATAGGACCACGTCTGGGAGAAATTTCCAGTCAATCGGTCCAAAGACCTGGAAGCTATTGAAAAAATCGGCCGACGTTTTCATGAAAAAGTTCATTTTTTTCTTTAAAATATTCACCAAAATTACAAATTCCACCGGAATCCAACCAAAACCGGCGAGCCTCATTCCACCAGTGAGGAGGACATGCGTGTGCAATTTCGAGTCAATCGGTCAAAAGACGACCGTAACCCTAACCCTAGCCCCATAACCCTAACCCTAACCCTAACCCTAGCCTCAGCCTTAAGCCAGCCTCATGAAACATTGTCCCTCTCACTAAAATATTCGCCAAAAATACAAATTTCACCCGAATCCAATGGGGACTGCTGTGTCTCGTTCAGCCAGTATAGGACCACGTCTGGGAGAAATTTCGAGTCAATCAGTCCAAAGACCTGGAAGCTATTGAAAAAATCGGCCGACGTTTTCATGAAAAAGGCCATTTTTTCTTTAAAATATTTGCCAAAAATACAAATTTCACCCGAATCCAATGGGGACTGCTGTGTCTCGTTCAGCCAGTATAGGACCACGTCTGGGAGAAATTTCGAGTCAATCGGTCCAAAGACCTGGAAGCTATTGAAAAAATCGGCCGACGTTTTCATGAAAAAGGTCATTTTTTTCTTTAAAATATTCACCAAAATTACAAATTCCACCGGAATCCAACCAAAACCGGCGAGCCTCATTCCACCAGTGAGGAGGACATGCGTGTGCAATTTCGAGTCAATCGGTCAAAAGACGACCGTAACCCTAACCCTAGCCCCATAACCCTAACCCTAACCCTAACCCTAACCCTAGCCTCAGCCTTAAGCCAGCCTCATGAAACATTGTCCCTCTCACTAAAATATTCGCCAAAAATACAAATTTCACCCGAATCCAATGGGGACTGCTGTGTCTCGTTCAGCCAGTATAGGACCACGTCTGGGAGAAATTTCGAGTCAATCAGTCCAAAGACCTGGAAGCTATTGAAAAAATCGGCCGACGTTTTCATGAAAAAGGCCATTTTTTCTTTAAAATATTCGCCAAAAATACAAATTTCACCCGAATCCAATGGGGACTGCTGTGTCTCGTTCAGCCAGTATAGGACCACGTCTGGGAGAAATTTCGAGTCAATCGGTCCAAAGACCTGGAAGCTATTGAAAAAATCGGCCGACGTTTTCATGAAAAAGGTCATTTTTTTCTTTAAAATATTCACCAAAATTACAAATTCCACCGGAATCCAACCAAAACCGGCGAGCCTCATTCCACCAGTGAGGAGGACATGCGTGTGCAATTTCGAGTCAATCGGTCAAAAGACGACCGTAACCCTAACCCTAGCCCCATAACCCTAACCCTAACCCTAACCCTAGCCTCAGCCTTAAGCCAGCCTCATGAAACATTGTCCCTCTCACTAAAATATTCGCCAAAAATACAAATTTCACCCGAATCCAATGGGGACTGCTGTGTCTCGTTCAGCCAGTATAGGACCACGTCTGGGAGAAATTTCCAGTCAATCGGTCCAAAGACCTGGAAGCTATTGAAAAAATCGGCCGACGTTTTCATGAAAAAGTTCATTTTTTTCTTTAAAATATTCACCAAAATTACAAATTCCACCGGAATCCAACCAAAACCGGCGAGCCTCATTCCACCAGTGAGGAGGACATGCGTGTGCAATTTCGAGTCAATCGGTCAAAAGACGACCGTAACCCTAACCCTAGCCCCATAACCCTAACCCTAACCCTAACCCTAGCCTCAGCCTTAAGCCAGCCTCATGAAACATTGTCCCTCTCACTAAAATATTCGCCAAAAATACAAATTTCACCCGAATCCAATGGGGACTGCTGTGTCTCGTTCAGCCAGTATAGGACCACGTCTGGGAGAAATTTCGAGTCAATCAGTCCAAAGACCTGGAAGCTATTGAAAAAATCGGCCGACGTTTTCATGAAAAAGGCCATTTTTTCTTTAAAATATTTGCCAAAAATACAAATTTCACCCGAATCCAATGGGGACTGCTGTGTCTCGTTCAGCCAGTATAGGACCACGTCTGGGAGAAATTTCGAGTCAATCGGTCCAAAGACCTGGAAGCTATTGAAAAAATCGGCCGACGTTTTCATGAAAAAGGTCATTTTTTTCTTTAAAATATTCACCAAAATTACAAATTCCACCGGAATCCAACCAAAACCGGCGAGCCTCATTCCACCAGTGAGGAGGACATGCGTGTGCAATTTCGAGTCAATCGGTCAAAAGACGACCGTAACCCTAACCCTAGCCCCATAACCCTAACCCTAACCCTAACCCTAACCCTAGCCTCAGCCTTAAGCCAGCCTCATGAAACATTGTCCCTCTCACTAAAATATTCGCCAAAAATACAAATTTCACCCGAATCCAATGGGGACTGCTGTGTCTCGTTCAGCCAGTATAGGACCACGTCTGGGAGAAATTTCGAGTCAATCAGTCCAAAGACCTGGAAGCTATTGAAAAAATCGGCCGACGTTTTCATGAAAAAGGCCATTTTTTCTTTAAAATATTTGCCAAAAATACAAATTTCACCCGAATCCAATGGGGACTGCTGTGTCTCGTTCAGCCAGTATAGGACCACGTCTGGGAGAAATTTCGAGTCAATCGGTCCAAAGACCTGGAAGCTATTGAAAAAATCGGCCGACGTTTTCATGAAAAAGGTCATTTTTTTCTTTAAAATATTCACCAAAATTACAAATTCCACCGGAATCCAACCAAAACCGGCGAGCCTCATTCCACCAGTGAGGAGGACATGCGTGTGCAATTTCGAGTCAATCGGTCAAAAGACGACCGTAACCCTAACCCTAGCCCCATAACCCTAACCCTAACCCTAACCCTAGCCTCAGCCTTAAGCCAGCCTCATGAAACATTGTCCCTCTCACTAAAATATTCGCCAAAAATACAAATTTCACCCGAATCCAATGGGGACTGCTGTGTCTCGTTCAGCCAGTATAGGACCACGTCTGGGAGAAATTTCGAGTCAATCAGTCCAAAGACCTGGAAGCTATTGAAAAAATCGGCCGACGTTTTCATGAAAAAGGCCATTTTTTCTTTAAAATATTTGCCAAAAATACAAATTTCACCCGAATCCAATGGGGACTGCTGTGTCTCGTTCAGCCAGTATAGGACCACGTCTGGGAGAAATTTCGAGTCAATCGGTCCAAAGACCTGGAAGCTATTGAAAAAATCGGCCGACGTTTTCATGAAAAAGGTCATTTTTTTCTTTAAAATATTCACCAAAATTACAAATTCCACCGGAATCCAACCAAAACCGGCGAGCCTCATTCCACCAGTGAGGAGGACATGCGTGTGCAATTTCGAGTCAATCGGTCAAAAGACGACCGTAACCCTAACCCTAGCCCCATAACCCTAACCCTAACCCTAACCCTAACCCTAGCCTCAGCCTTAAGCCAGCCTCATGAAACATTGTCCCTCTCACTAAAATATTCGCCAAAAATACAAATTTCACCCGAATCCAATGGGGACTGCTGTGTCTCGTTCAGCCAGTATAGGACCACGTCTGGGAGAAATTTCCAGTCAATCGGTCCAAAGACCTGGAAGCTATTGAAAAAATCGGCCGACGTTTTCATGAAAAAGTTCATTTTTTTCTTTAAAATATTCACCAAAATTACAAATTCCACCGGAATCCAACCAAAACCGGCGAGCCTCATTCCACCAGTGAGGAGGACATGCGTGTGCAATTTCGAGTCAATCGGTCAAAAGACGACCGTAACCCTAACCCTAGCCCCATAACCCTAACCCTAACCCTAACCCTAGCCTCAGCCTTAAGCCAGCCTCATGAAACATTGTCCCTCTCACTAAAATATTCGCCAAAAATACAAATTTCACCCGAATCCAATGGGGACTGCTGTGTCTCGTTCAGCCAGTATAGGACCACGTCTGGGAGAAATTTCGAGTCAATCAGTCCAAAGACCTGGAAGCTATTGAAAAAATCGGCCGACGTTTTCATGAAAAAGGCCATTTTTTCTTTAAAATATTTGCCAAAAATACAAATTTCACCCGAATCCAATGGGGACTGCTGTGTCTCGTTCAGCCAGTATAGGACCACGTCTGGGAGAAATTTCGAGTCAATCGGTCCAAAGACCTGGAAGCTATTGAAAAAATCGGCCGACGTTTTCATGAAAAAGGTCATTTTTTTCTTTAAAATATTCACCAAAATTACAAATTCCACCGGAATCCAACCAAAACCGGCGAGCCTCATTCCACCAGTGAGGAGGACATGCGTGTGCAATTTCGAGTCAATCGGTCAAAAGACGACCGTAACCCTAACCCTAGCCCCATAACCCTAACCCTAACCCTAACCCTAACCCTAGCCTCAGCCTTAAGCCAGCCTCATGAAACATTGTCCCTCTCACTAAAATATTCGCCAAAAATACAAATTTCACCCGAATCCAATGGGGACTGCTGTGTCTCGTTCAGCCAGTATAGGACCACGTCTGGGAGAAATTTCGAGTCAATCAGTCCAAAGACCTGGAAGCTATTGAAAAAATCGGCCGACGTTTTCATGAAAAAGGCCATTTTTTCTTTAAAATATTTGCCAAAAATACAAATTTCACCCGAATCCAATGGGGACTGCTGTGTCTCGTTCAGCCAGTATAGGACCACGTCTGGGAGAAATTTCGAGTCAATCGGTCCAAAGACCTGGAAGCTATTGAAAAAATCGGCCGACGTTTTCATGAAAAAGGTCATTTTTTTCTTTAAAATATTCACCAAAATTACAAATTCCACCGGAATCCAACCAAAACCGGCGAGCCTCATTCCACCAGTGAGGAGGACATGCGTGTGCAATTTCGAGTCAATCGGTCAAAAGACGACCGTAACCCTAACCCTAGCCCCATAACCCTAACCCTAACCCTAACCCTAGCCTCAGCCTTAAGCCAGCCTCATGAAACATTGTCCCTCTCACTAAAATATTCGCCAAAAATACAAATTTCACCCGAATCCAATGGGGACTGCTGTGTCTCGTTCAGCCAGTATAGGACCACGTCTGGGAGAAATTTCGAGTCAATCAGTCCAAAGACCTGGAAGCTATTGAAAAAATCGGCCGACGTTTTCATGAAAAAGGCCATTTTTTCTTTAAAATATTTGCCAAAAATACAAATTTCACCCGAATCCAATGGGGACTGCTGTGTCTCGTTCAGCCAGTATAGGACCACGTCTGGGAGAAATTTCGAGTCAATCGGTCCAAAGACCTGGAAGCTATTGAAAAAATCGGCCGACGTTTTCATGAAAAAGGTCATTTTTTTCTTTAAAATATTCACCAAAATTACAAATTCCACCGGAATCCAACCAAAACCGGCGAGCCTCATTCCACCAGTGAGGAGGACATGCGTGTGCAATTTCGAGTCAATCGGTCAAAAGACGACCGTAACCCTAACCCTAGCCCCATAACCCTAACCCTAACCCTAACCCTAACCCTAGCCTCAGCCTTAAGCCAGCCTCATGAAACATTGTCCCTCTCACTAAAATATTCGCCAAAAATACAAATTTCACCCGAATCCAATGGGGACTGCTGTGTCTCGTTCAGCCAGTATAGGACCACGTCTGGGAGAAATTTCGAGTCAATCAGTCCAAAGACCTGGAAGCTATTGAAAAAATCGGCCGACGTTTTCATGAAAAAGGCCATTTTTTCTTTAAAATATTCGCCAAAAATACAAATTTCACCCGAATCCAATGGGGACTGCTGTGTCTCGTTCAGCCAGTATAGGACCACGTCTGGGAGAAATTTCGAGTCAATCGGTCCAAAGACCTGGAAGCTATTGAAAAAATCGGCCGACGTTTTCATGAAAAAGGTCATTTTTTTCTTTAAAATATTCACCAAAATTACAAATTCCACCGGAATCCAACCAAAACCGGCGAGCCTCATTCCACCAGTGAGGAGGACATGCGTGTGCAATTTCGAGTCAATCGGTCAAAAGACGACCGTAACCCTAACCCTAGCCCCATAACCCTAACCCTAACCCTAACCCTAGCCTCAGCCTTAAGCCAGCCTCATGAAACATTGTCCCTCTCACTAAAATATTCGCCAAAAATACAAATTTCACCCGAATCCAATGGGGACTGCTGTGTCTCGTTCAGCCAGTATAGGACCACGTCTGGGAGAAATTTCGAGTCAATCAGTCCAAAGACCTGGAAGCTATTGAAAAAATCGGCCGACGTTTTCATGAAAAAGGCCATTTTTTCTTTAAAATATTCGCCAAAAATACAAATTTCACCCGAATCCAATGGGGACTGCTGTGTCTCGTTCAGCCAGTATAGGACCACGTCTGGGAGAAATTTCGAGTCAATCGGTCCAAAGACCTGGAAGCTATTGAAAAAATCGGCCGACGTTTTCATGAAAAAGGTCATTTTTTTCTTTAAAATATTCACCAAAATTACAAATTCCACCGGAATCCAACCAAAACCGGCGAGCCTCATTCCACCAGTGAGGAGGACATGCGTGTGCAATTTCGAGTCAATCGGTCAAAAGACGACCGTAACCCTAACCCTAGCCCCATAACCCTAACCCTAACCCTAACCCTAGCCTCAGCCTTAAGCCAGCCTCATGAAACATTGTCCCTCTCACTAAAATATTCGCCAAAAATACAAATTTCACCCGAATCCAATGGGGACTGCTGTGTCTCGTTCAGCCAGTATAGGACCACGTCTGGGAGAAATTTCGAGTCAATCGGTCCAAAGACCTGGAAGCTATTGAAAAAATCGGCCGACGTTTTCATGAAAAAGGCCATTTTTTTCTTTAAAATATTCACCAAAATTACAAATTCCACCGGAATCCAACCAAAACCGGCGAGCCTCATTCCACCAGTGAGGAGGACATGCGTGTGCAATTTCGAGTCAATCGGTCAAAAGACGACCGTAACCCTAACCCTAGCCCCATAACCCTAACCCTAACCCTAACCCTAGCCTCAGCCTTAAGCCAGCCTCATGAAACATTGTCCCTCTCACTAAAATATTCGCCAAAAATACAAATTTCACCCGAATCCAATGGGGACTGCTGTGTCTCGTTCAGCCAGTATAGGACCACGTCTGGGAGAAATTTCGAGTCAATCAGTCCAAAGACCTGGAAGCTATTGAAAAAATCGGCCGACGTTTTCATGAAAAAGGCCATTTTTTCTTTAAAATATTCGCCAAAAATACAAATTTCACCCGAATCCAATGGGGACTGCTGTGTCTCGTTCAGCCAGTATAGGACCACGTCTGGGAGAAATTTCGAGTCAATCGGTCCAAAGACCTGGAAGCTATTGAAAAAATCGGCCGACGTTTTCATGAAAAAGGTCATTTTTTTCTTTAAAATATTCACCAAAATTACAAATTCCACCGGAATCCAACCAAAACCAGCGAGCCTCATTCCACCAGTGAGGAGGACATGCGTGTGCAATTTCGAGTCAATCGGTCAAAAGACGACCGTAACCCTAACCCTAGCCCCATAACCCTAACCCTAACCCTAACCCTAGCCTCAGCCTTAAGCCAGCCTCATGAAACATTGTCCCTCTCACTAAAATATTCGCCAAAAATACAAATTTCACCCGAATCCAATGGGGACTGCTGTGTCTCGTTCAGCCAGTATAGGACCACGTCTGGGAGAAATTTCGAGTCAATCGGTCCAAAGACCTGGAAGCTATTGAAAAAATCGGCCGACGTTTTCATGAAAAAGTTCATTTTTTTCTTTAAAATATTCACCAAAATTACAAATTCCACCGGAATCCAACCAAAACCGGCGAGCCTCATTCCACCAGTGAGGAGGACATGCGTGTGCAATTTCGAGTCAATCGGTCAAAAGACGACCGTAACCCTAACCCTAGCCCCATAACCCTAACCCTAACCCTAACCCTAGCCTCAGCCTTAAGCCAGCCTCATGAAACATTGTCCCTCTCACTAAAATATTCGCCAAAAATACAAATTTCACCCGAATCCAATGGGGACTGCTGTGTCTCGTTCAGCCAGTATAGGACCACGTCTGGGAGAAATTTCGAGTCAATCAGTCCAAAGACCTGGAAGCTATTGAAAAAATCGGCCGACGTTTTCATGAAAAAGGCCATTTTTTCTTTAAAATATTTGCCAAAAATACAAATTTCACCCGAATCCAATGGGGACTGCTGTGTCTCGTTCAGCCAGTATAGGACCACGTCTGGGAGAAATTTCGAGTCAATCGGTCCAAAGACCTGGAAGCTATTGAAAAAATCGGCCGACGTTTTCATGAAAAAGGTCATTTTTTTCTTTAAAATATTCACCAAAATTACAAATTCCACCGGAATCCAACCAAAACCGGCGAGCCTCATTCCACCAGTGAGGAGGACATGCGTGTGCAATTTCGAGTCAATCGGTCAAAAGACGACCGTAACCCTAACCCTAGCCCCATAACCCTAACCCTAACCCTAACCCTAACCCTAGCCTCAGCCTTAAGCCAGCCTCATGAAACATTGTCCCTCTCACTAAAATATTCGCCAAAAATACAAATTTCACCCGAATCCAATGGGGACTGCTGTGTCTCGTTCAGCCAGTATAGGACCACGTCTGGGAGAAATTTCGAGTCAATCAGTCCAAAGACCTGGAAGCTATTGAAAAAATCGGCCGACGTTTTCATGAAAAAGGCCATTTTTTCTTTAAAATATTTGCCAAAAATACAAATTTCACCCGAATCCAATGGGGACTGCTGTGTCTCGTTCAGCCAGTATAGGACCACGTCTGGGAGAAATTTCGAGTCAATCGGTCCAAAGACCTGGAAGCTATTGAAAAAATCGGCCGACGTTTTCATGAAAAAGGTCATTTTTTTCTTTAAAATATTCACCAAAATTACAAATTCCACCGGAATCCAACCAAAACCGGCGAGCCTCATTCCACCAGTGAGGAGGACATGCGTGTGCAATTTCGAGTCAATCGGTCAAAAGACGACCGTAACCCTAACCCTAGCCCCATAACCCTAACCCTAACCCTAACCCTAACCCTAGCCTCAGCCTTAAGCCAGCCTCATGAAACATTGTCCCTCTCACTAAAATATTCGCCAAAAATACAAATTTCACCCGAATCCAATGGGGACTGCTGTGTCTCGTTCAGCCAGTATAGGACCACGTCTGGGAGAAATTTCGAGTCAATCAGTCCAAAGACCTGGAAGCTATTGAAAAAATCGGCCGACGTTTTCATGAAAAAGGCCATTTTTTCTTTAAAATATTTGCCAAAAATACAAATTTCACCCGAATCCAATGGGGACTGCTGTGTCTCGTTCAGCCAGTATAGGACCACGTCTGGGAGAAATTTCGAGTCAATCGGTCCAAAGACCTGGAAGCTATTGAAAAAATCGGCCGACGTTTTCATGAAAAAGGTCATTTTTTTCTTTAAAATATTCACCAAAATTACAAATTCCACCGGAATCCAACCAAAACCGGCGAGCCTCATTCCACCAGTGAGGAGGACATGCGTGTGCAATTTCGAGTCAATCGGTCAAAAGACGACCGTAACCCTAACCCTAGCCCCATAACCCTAACCCTAACCCTAACCCTAACCCTAGCCTCAGCCTTAAGCCAGCCTCATGAAACATTGTCCCTCTCACTAAAATATTCGCCAAAAATACAAATTTCACCCGAATCCAATGGGGACTGCTGTGTCTCGTTCAGCCAGTATAGGACCACGTCTGGGAGAAATTTCGAGTCAATCAGTCCAAAGACCTGGAAGCTATTGAAAAAATCGGCCGACGTTTTCATGAAAAAGGCCATTTTTTCTTTAAAATATTTGCCAAAAATACAAATTTCACCCGAATCCAATGGGGACTGCTGTGTCTCGTTCAGCCAGTATAGGACCACGTCTGGGAGAAATTTCGAGTCAATCGGTCCAAAGACCTGGAAGCTATTGAAAAAATCGGCCGACGTTTTCATGAAAAAGGTCATTTTTTTCTTTAAAATATTCACCAAAATTACAAATTCCACCGGAATCCAACCAAAACCGGCGAGCCTCATTCCACCAGTGAGGAGGACATGCGTGTGCAATTTCGAGTCAATCGGTCAAAAGACGACCGTAACCCTAACCCTAGCCCCATAACCCTAACCCTAACCCTAACCCTAGCCTCAGCCTTAAGCCAGCCTCATGAAACATTGTCCCTCTCACTAAAATATTCGCCAAAAATACAAATTTCACCCGAATCCAATGGGGACTGCTGTGTCTCGTTCAGCCAGTATAGGACCACGTCTGGGAGAAATTTCGAGTCAATCAGTCCAAAGACCTGGAAGCTATTGAAAAAATCGGCCGACGTTTTCATGAAAAAGGCCATTTTTTCTTTAAAATATTTGCCAAAAATACAAATTTCACCCGAATCCAATGGGGACTGCTGTGTCTCGTTCAGCCAGTATAGGACCACGTCTGGGAGAAATTTCGAGTCAATCGGTCCAAAGACCTGGAAGCTATTGAAAAAATCGGCCGACGTTTTCATGAAAAAGGTCATTTTTTTCTTTAAAATATTCACCAAAATTACAAATTCCACCGGAATCCAACCAAAACCGGCGAGCCTCATTCCACCAGTGAGGAGGACATGCGTGTGCAATTTCGAGTCAATCGGTCAAAAGACGACCGTAACCCTAACCCTAGCCCCATAACCCTAACCCTAACCCTAACCCTAACCCTAGCCTCAGCCTTAAGCCAGCCTCATGAAACATTGTCCCTCTCACTAAAATATTCGCCAAAAATACAAATTTCACCCGAATCCAATGGGGACTGCTGTGTCTCGTTCAGCCAGTATAGGACCACGTCTGGGAGAAATTTCGAGTCAATCAGTCCAAAGACCTGGAAGCTATTGAAAAAATCGGCCGACGTTTTCATGAAAAAGGCCATTTTTTCTTTAAAATATTTGCCAAAAATACAAATTTCACCCGAATCCAATGGGGACTGCTGTGTCTCGTTCAGCCAGTATAGGACCACGTCTGGGAGAAATTTCGAGTCAATCGGTCCAAAGACCTGGAAGCTATTGAAAAAATCGGCCGACGTTTTCATGAAAAAGGTCATTTTTTTCTTTAAAATATTCACCAAAATTACAAATTCCACCGGAATCCAACCAAAACCGGCGAGCCTCATTCCACCAGTGAGGAGGACATGCGTGTGCAATTTCGAGTCAATCGGTCAAAAGACGACCGTAACCCTAACCCTAGCCCCATAACCCTAACCCTAACCCTAACCCTAACCCTAGCCTCAGCCTTAAGCCAGCCTCATGAAACATTGTCCCTCTCACTAAAATATTCGCCAAAAATACAAATTTCACCCGAATCCAATGGGGACTGCTGTGTCTCGTTCAGCCAGTATAGGACCACGTCTGGGAGAAATTTCGAGTCAATCAGTCCAAAGACCTGGAAGCTATTGAAAAAATCGGCCGACGTTTTCATGAAAAAGGCCATTTTTTCTTTAAAATATTCGCCAAAAATACAAATTTCACCCGAATCCAATGGGGACTGCTGTGTCTCGTTCAGCCAGTATAGGACCACGTCTGGGAGAAATTTCGAGTCAATCGGTCCAAAGACCTGGAAGCTATTGAAAAAATCGGCCGACGTTTTCATGAAAAAGGTCATTTTTTTCTTTAAAATATTCACCAAAATTACAAATTCCACCGGAATCCAACCAAAACCGGCGAGCCTCATTCCACCAGTGAGGAGGACATGCGTGTGCAATTTCGAGTCAATCGGTCAAAAGACGACCGTAACCCTAACCCTAGCCCCATAACCCTAACCCTAACCCTAACCCTAGCCTCAGCCTTAAGCCAGCCTCATGAAACATTGTCCCTCTCACTAAAATATTCGCCAAAAATACAAATTTCACCCGAATCCAATGGGGACTGCTGTGTCTCGTTCAGCCAGTATAGGACCACGTCTGGGAGAAATTTCCAGTCAATCGGTCCAAAGACCTGGAAGCTATTGAAAAAATCGGCCGACGTTTTCATGAAAAAGGCCATTTTTTTCTTTAAAATATTCACCAAAATTACAAATTCCACCGGAATCCAACCAAAACCGGCGAGCCTCATTCCACCAGTGAGGAGGACATGCGTGTGCAATTTCGAGTCAATCGGTCAAAAGACGACCGTAACCCTAACCCTAGCCCCATAACCCTAACCCTAACCCTAACCCTAGCCTCAGCCTTAAGCCAGCCTCATGAAACATTGTCCCTCTCACTAAAATATTCGCCAAAAATACAAATTTCACCCGAATCCAATGGGGACTGCTGTGTCTCGTTCAGCCAGTATAGGACCACGTCTGGGAGAAATTTCGAGTCAATCAGTCCAAAGACCTGGAAGCTATTGAAAAAATCGGCCGACGTTTTCATGAAAAAGGCCATTTTTTCTTTAAAATATTCGCCAAAAATACAAATTTCACCCGAATCCAATGGGGACTGCTGTGTCTCGTTCAGCCAGTATAGGACCACGTCTGGGAGAAATTTCGAGTCAATCGGTCCAAAGACCTGGAAGCTATTGAAAAAATCGGCCGACGTTTTCATGAAAAAGGTCATTTTTTTCTTTAAAATATTCACCAAAATTACAAATTCCACCGGAATCCAACCAAAACCGGCGAGCCTCATTCCACCAGTGAGGAGGACATGCGTGTGCAATTTCGAGTCAATCGGTCAAAAGACGACCGTAACCCTAACCCTAGCCCCATAACCCTAACCCTAACCCTAACCCTAGCCTCAGCCTTAAGCCAGCCTCATGAAACATTGTCCCTCTCACTAAAATATTCGCCAAAAATACAAATTTCACCCGAATCCAATGGGGACTGCTGTGTCTCGTTCAGCCAGTATAGGACCACGTCTGGGAGAAATTTCGAGTCAATCAGTCCAAAGACCTGGAAGCTATTGAAAAAATCGGCCGACGTTTTCATGAAAAAGGCCATTTTTTCTTTAAAATATTTGCCAAAAATACAAATTTCACCCGAATCCAATGGGGACTGCTGTGTCTCGTTCAGCCAGTATAGGACCACGTCTGGGAGAAATTTCGAGTCAATCGGTCCAAAGACCTGGAAGCTATTGAAAAAATCGGCCGACGTTTTCATGAAAAAGGTCATTTTTTTCTTTAAAATATTCACCAAAATTACAAATTCCACCGGAATCCAACCAAAACCGGCGAGCCTCATTCCACCAGTGAGGAGGACATGCGTGTGCAATTTCGAGTCAATCGGTCAAAAGACGACCGTAACCCTAACCCTAGCCCCATAACCCTAACCCTAACCCTAACCCTAACCCTAGCCTCAGCCTTAAGCCAGCCTCATGAAACATTGTCCCTCTCACTAAAATATTCGCCAAAAATACAAATTTCACCCGAATCCAATGGGGACTGCTGTGTCTCGTTCAGCCAGTATAGGACCACGTCTGGGAGAAATTTCGAGTCAATCAGTCCAAAGACCTGGAAGCTATTGAAAAAATCGGCCGACGTTTTCATGAAAAAGGCCATTTTTTCTTTAAAATATTTGCCAAAAATACAAATTTCACCCGAATCCAATGGGGACTGCTGTGTCTCGTTCAGCCAGTATAGGACCACGTCTGGGAGAAATTTCGAGTCAATCGGTCCAAAGACCTGGAAGCTATTGAAAAAATCGGCCGACGTTTTCATGAAAAAGGTCATTTTTTTCTTTAAAATATTCACCAAAATTACAAATTCCACCGGAATCCAACCAAAACCGGCGAGCCTCATTCCACCAGTGAGGAGGACATGCGTGTGCAATTTCGAGTCAATCGGTCAAAAGACGACCGTAACCCTAACCCTAGCCCCATAACCCTAACCCTAACCCTAACCCTAACCCTAGCCTCAGCCTTAAGCCAGCCTCATGAAACATTGTCCCTCTCACTAAAATATTCGCCAAAAATACAAATTTCACCCGAATCCAATGGGGACTGCTGTGTCTCGTTCAGCCAGTATAGGACCACGTCTGGGAGAAATTTCGAGTCAATCAGTCCAAAGACCTGGAAGCTATTGAAAAAATCGGCCGACGTTTTCATGAAAAAGGCCATTTTTTCTTTAAAATATTTGCCAAAAATACAAATTTCACCCGAATCCAATGGGGACTGCTGTGTCTCGTTCAGCCAGTATAGGACCACGTCTGGGAGAAATTTCGAGTCAATCGGTCCAAAGACCTGGAAGCTATTGAAAAAATCGGCCGACGTTTTCATGAAAAAGGTCATTTTTTTCTTTAAAATATTCACCAAAATTACAAATTCCACCGGAATCCAACCAAAACCGGCGAGCCTCATTCCACCAGTGAGGAGGACATGCGTGTGCAATTTCGAGTCAATCGGTCAAAAGACGACCGTAACCCTAACCCTAGCCCCATAACCCTAACCCTAACCCTAACCCTAACCCTAGCCTCAGCCTTAAGCCAGCCTCATGAAACATTGTCCCTCTCACTAAAATATTCGCCAAAAATACAAATTTCACCCGAATCCAATGGGGACTGCTGTGTCTCGTTCAGCCAGTATAGGACCACGTCTGGGAGAAATTTCGAGTCAATCAGTCCAAAGACCTGGAAGCTATTGAAAAAATCGGCCGACGTTTTCATGAAAAAGGCCATTTTTTCTTTAAAATATTCGCCAAAAATACAAATTTCACCCGAATCCAATGGGGACTGCTGTGTCTCGTTCAGCCAGTATAGGACCACGTCTGGGAGAAATTTCGAGTCAATCGGTCCAAAGACCTGGAAGCTATTGAAAAAATCGGCCGACGTTTTCATGAAAAAGGTCATTTTTTTCTTTAAAATATTCACCAAAATTACAAATTCCACCGGAATCCAACCAAAACCGGCAAGCCTCATTCCACCAGTGAGGAGGACATGCGTGTGCAATTTCGAGTCAATCGGTCAAAAGACGACCGTAACCCTAACCCTAGCCCCATAACCCTAACCCTAACCCTAACCCTAGCCTCAGCCTTAAGCCAGCCTCATGAAACATTGTCCCTCTCACTAAAATATTCGCCAAAAATACAAATTTCACCCGAATCCAATGGGGACTGCTGTGTCTCGTTCAGCCAGTATAGGACCACGTCTGGGAGAAATTTCCAGTCAATCGGTCCAAAGACCTGGAAGCTATTGAAAAAATCGGCCGACGTTTTCATGAAAAAGGCCATTTTTTTCTTTAAAATATTCACCAAAATTACAAATTCCACCGGAATCCAACCAAAACCGGCGAGCCTCATTCCACCAGTGAGGAGGACATGCGTGTGCAATTTCGAGTCAATCGGTCAAAAGACGACCGTAACCCTAACCCTAGCCCCATAACCCTAACCCTAACCCTAACCCTAGCCTCAGCCTTAAGCCAGCCTCATGAAACATTGTCCCTCTCACTAAAATATTCGCCAAAAATACAAATTTCACCCGAATCCAATGGGGACTGCTGTGTCTCGTTCAGCCAGTATAGGACCACGTCTGGGAGAAATTTCGAGTCAATCAGTCCAAAGACCTGGAAGCTATTGAAAAAATCGGCCGACGTTTTCATGAAAAAGGCCATTTTTTCTTTAAAATATTTGCCAAAAATACAAATTTCACCCGAATCCAATGGGGACTGCTGTGTCTCGTTCAGCCAGTATAGGACCACGTCTGGGAGAAATTTCGAGTCAATCGGTCCAAAGACCTGGAAGCTATTGAAAAAATCGGCCGACGTTTTCATGAAAAAGGTCATTTTTTTCTTTAAAATATTCACCAAAATTACAAATTCCACCGGAATCCAACCAAAACCGGCGAGCCTCATTCCACCAGTGAGGAGGACATGCGTGTGCAATTTCGAGTCAATCGGTCAAAAGACGACCGTAACCCTAACCCTAGCCCCATAACCCTAACCCTAACCCTAACCCTAACCCTAGCCTCAGCCTTAAGCCAGCCTCATGAAACATTGTCCCTCTCACTAAAATATTCGCCAAAAATACAAATTTCACCCGAATCCAATGGGGACTGCTGTGTCTCGTTCAGCCAGTATAGGACCACGTCTGGGAGAAATTTCGAGTCAATCAGTCCAAAGACCTGGAAGCTATTGAAAAAATCGGCCGACGTTTTCATGAAAAAGGCCATTTTTTCTTTAAAATATTCGCCAAAAATACAAATTTCACCCGAATCCAATGGGGACTGCTGTGTCTCGTTCAGCCAGTATAGGACCACGTCTGGGAGAAATTTCGAGTCAATCGGTCCAAAGACCTGGAAGCTATTGAAAAAATCGGCCGACGTTTTCATGAAAAAGGTCATTTTTTTCTTTAAAATATTCACCAAAATTACAAATTCCACCGGAATCCAACCAAAACCGGCGAGCCTCATTCCACCAGTGAGGAGGACATGCGTGTGCAATTTCGAGTCAATCGGTCAAAAGACGACCGTAACCCTAACCCTAGCCCCATAACCCTAACCCTAACCCTAACCCTAGCCTCAGCCTTAAGCCAGCCTCATGAAACATTGTCCCTCTCACTAAAATATTCGCCAAAAATACAAATTTCACCCGAATCCAATGGGGACTGCTGTGTCTCGTTCAGCCAGTATAGGACCACGTCTGGGAGAAATTTCGAGTCAATCGGTCCAAAGACCTGGAAGCTATTGAAAAAATCGGCCGACGTTTTCATGAAAAAGGCCATTTTTTTCTTTAAAATATTCACCAAAATTACAAATTCCACCGGAATCCAACCAAAACCGGCGAGCCTCATTCCACCAGTGAGGAGGACATGCGTGTGCAATTTCGAGTCAATCGGTCAAAAGACGACCGTAACCCTAACCCTAGCCCCATAACCCTAACCCTAACCCTAACCCTAGCCTCAGCCTTAAGCCAGCCTCATGAAACATTGTCCCTCTCACTAAAATATTCGCCAAAAATACAAATTTCACCCGAATCCAATGGGGACTGCTGTGTCTCGTTCAGCCAGTATAGGACCACGTCTGGGAGAAATTTCGAGTCAATCGGTCCAAAGACCTGGAAGCTATTGAAAAAATCGGCCGACGTTTTCATGAAAAAGGTCATTTTTTTCTTTAAAATATTCACCAAAATTACAAATTCCACCGGAATCCAACCAAAACCAGCGAGCCTCATTCCACCAGTGAGGAGGACATGCGTGTGCAATTTCGAGTCAATCGGTCAAAAGACGACCGTAACCCTAACCCTAGCCCCATAACCCTAACCCTAACCCTAACCCTAGCCTCAGCCTTAAGCCAGCCTCATGAAACATTGTCCCTCTCACTAAAATATTCGCCAAAAATACAAATTTCACCCGAATCCAATGGGGACTGCTGTGTCTCGTTCAGCCAGTATAGGACCACGTCTGGGAGAAATTTCGAGTCAATCGGTCCAAAGACCTGGAAGCTATTGAAAAAATCGGCCGACGTTTTCATGAAAAAGTTCATTTTTTTCTTTAAAATATTCACCAAAATTACAAATTCCACCGGAATCCAACCAAAACCGGCGAGCCTCATTCCACCAGTGAGGAGGACATGCGTGTGCAATTTCGAGTCAATCGGTCAAAAGACGACCGTAACCCTAACCCTAGCCCCATAACCCTAACCCTAACCCTAACCCTAGCCTCAGCCTTAAGCCAGCCTCATGAAACATTGTCCCTCTCACTAAAATATTCGCCAAAAATACAAATTTCACCCGAATCCAATGGGGACTGCTGTGTCTCGTTCAGCCAGTATAGGACCACGTCTGGGAGAAATTTCGAGTCAATCAGTCCAAAGACCTGGAAGCTATTGAAAAAATCGGCCGACGTTTTCATGAAAAAGGCCATTTTTTCTTTAAAATATTTGCCAAAAATACAAATTTCACCCGAATCCAATGGGGACTGCTGTGTCTCGTTCAGCCAGTATAGGACCACGTCTGGGAGAAATTTCGAGTCAATCGGTCCAAAGACCTGGAAGCTATTGAAAAAATCGGCCGACGTTTTCATGAAAAAGTTCATTTTTTTCTTTAAAATATTCACCAAAATTACAAATTCCACCGGAATCCAACCAAAACCGGCGAGCCTCATTCCACCAGTGAGGAGGACATGCGTGTGCAATTTCGAGTCAATCGGTCAAAAGACGACCGTAACCCTAACCCTAGCCCCATAACCCTAACCCTAACCCTAACCCTAGCCTCAGCCTTAAGCCAGCCTCATGAAACATTGTCCCTCTCACTAAAATATTCGCCAAAAATACAAATTTCACCCGAATCCAATGGGGACTGCTGTGTCTCGTTCAGCCAGTATAGGACCACGTCTGGGAGAAATTTCGAGTCAATCAGTCCAAAGACCTGGAAGCTATTGAAAAAATCGGCCGACGTTTTCATGAAAAAGGCCATTTTTTCTTTAAAATATTCGCCAAAAATACAAATTTCACCCGAATCCAATGGGGACTGCTGTGTCTCGTTCAGCCAGTATAGGACCACGTCTGGGAGAAATTTCGAGTCAATCGGTCCAAAGACCTGGAAGCTATTGAAAAAATCGGCCGACGTTTTCATGAAAAAGGTCATTTTTTTCTTTAAAATATTCACCAAAATTACAAATTCCACCGGAATCCAACCAAAACCGGCGAGCCTCATTCCACCAGTGAGGAGGACGTGCAATTTCGAGTCAATCGGTCAAAAGACGACCGTAACCCTAACCCTAGCCCCATAACCCTAACCCTAACCCTAACCCTAGCCTCAGCCTTAAGCCAGCCTCATGAAACATTGTCCCTCTCACTAAAATATTCGCCAAAAATACAAATTTCACCCGAATCCAATGGGGACTGCTGTGTCTCGTTCAGCCAGTATAGGACCACGTCTGGGAGAAATTTCGAGTCAATCAGTCCAAAGACCTGGAAGCTATTGAAAAAATCGGCCGACGTTTTCATGAAAAAGGCCATTTTTTCTTTAAAATATTCGCCAAAAATACAAATTTCACCCGAATCCAATGGGGACTGCTGTGTCTCGTTCAGCCAGTATAGGACCACGTCTGGGAGAAATTTCGAGTCAATCGGTCCAAAGACCTGGAAGCTATTGAAAAAATCGGCCGACGTTTTCATGAAAAAGGTCATTTTTTTCTTTAAAATATTCACCAAAATTACAAATTCCACCGGAATCCAACCAAAACCGGCGAGCCTCATTCCACCAGTGAGGAGGACATGCGTGTGCAATTTCGAGTCAATCGGTCAAAAGACGACCGTAACCCTAACCCTAGCCCCATAACCCTAACCCTAACCCTAACCCTAGCCTCAGCCTTAAGCCAGCCTCATGAAACATTGTCCCTCTCACTAAAATATTCGCCAAAAATACAAATTTCACCCGAATCCAATGGGGACTGCTGTGTCTCGTTCAGCCAGTATAGGACCACGTCTGGGAGAAATTTCGAGTCAATCAGTCCAAAGACCTGGAAGCTATTGAAAAAATCGGCCGACGTTTTCATGAAAAAGGCCATTTTTTCTTTAAAATATTCGCCAAAAATACAAATTTCACCCGAATCCAATGGGGACTGCTGTGTCTCGTTCAGCCAGTATAGGACCACGTCTGGGAGAAATTTCGAGTCAATCGGTCCAAAGACCTGGAAGCTATTGAAAAAATCGGCCGACGTTTTCATGAAAAAGGTCATTTTTTTCTTTAAAATATTCACCAAAATTACAAATTCCACCGGAATCCAACCAAAACCGGCGAGCCTCATTCCACCAGTGAGGAGGACATGCGTGTGCAATTTCGAGTCAATCGGTCAAAAGACGACCGTAACCCTAACCCTAGCCCCATAACCCTAACCCTAACCCTAGCCTCAGCCTTAAGCCAGCCTCATGAAACATTGTCCCTCTCACTAAAATATTCGCCAAAAATACAAATTTCACCCGAATCCAATGGGGACTGCTGTGTCTCGTTCAGCCAGTATAGGACCACGTCTGGGAGAAATTTCGAGTCAATCGGTCCAAAGACCTGGAAGCTATTGAAAAAATCGGCCGACGTTTTCATGAAAAAGGCCATTTGTTCTTTAAAATATTCACCAAAAATACAAATTTCACCCGAATCCAATGGGGACTGCTGTGTCTCGTTCAGCCAGTATAGGACCACGTCTGGGAGAAATTTCGAGTCAATCGGTCCAAAGACCTGGAAGCTATTGAAAAAATCGGCCGACGTTTTCATGAAAAAGGTCATTTTTTTCTTTAAAATATTCACCAAAATTACAAATTCCACCGGAATCCAACCAAAACCGGCGAGCCTCATTCCACCAGTGAGGAGGACATGCGTGTGCAATTTCGAGTCAATCGGTCAAAAGACGACCGTAACCCTAACCCTAGCCCCATAACCCTAACCCTAACCCTAGCCTCAGCCTTAAGCCAGCCTCATGAAACATTGTCCCTCTCACTAAAATATTCGCCAAAAATACAAATTTCACCCGAATCCAATGGGGACTGCTGTGTCTCGTTCAGCCAGTATAGGACCACGTCTGGGAGAAATTTCGAGTCAATCGGTCCAAAGACCTGGAAGCTATTGAAAAAATCGGCCGACGTTTTCATGAAAAAGGCCATTTTTTTCTTTAAAATATTCACCAAAATTACAAATTCCACCGGAATCCAACCAAAACCGGCGAGCCTCATTCCACCAGTGAGGAGGACATGCGTGTGCAATTTCGAGTCAATCGGTCAAAAGACGACCGTAACCCTAACCCTAGCCCCATAACCCTAACCCTAACCCTAACCCTAGCCTCAGCCTTAAGCCAGCCTCATGAAACATTGTCCCTCTCACTAAAATATTCGCCAAAAATACAAATTTCACCCGAATCCAATGGGGACTGCTGTGTCTCGTTCAGCCAGTATAGGACCACGTCTGGGAGAAATTTCGAGTCAATCAGTCCAAAGACCTGGAAGCTATTGAAAAAATCGGCCGACGTTTTCATGAAAAAGGCCATTTTTTCTTTAAAATATTCGCCAAAAATACAAATTTCACCCGAATCCAATGGGGACTGCTGTGTCTCGTTCAGCCAGTATAGGACCACGTCTGGGAGAAATTTCGAGTCAATCGGTCCAAAGACCTGGAAGCTATTGAAAAAATCGGCCGACGTTTTCATGAAAAAGGTCATTTTTTTCTTTAAAATATTCACCAAAATTACAAATTCCACCGGAATCCAACCAAAACCGGCGAGCCTCATTCCACCAGTGAGGAGGACATGCGTGTGCAATTTCGAGTCAATCGGTCAAAAGACGACCGTAACCCTAACCCTAGCCCCATAACCCTAACCCTAACCCTAACCCTAGCCTCAGCCTTAAGCCAGCCTCATGAAACATTGTCCCTCTCACTAAAATATTCGCCAAAAATACAAATTTCACCCGAATCCAATGGGGACTGCTGTGTCTCGTTCAGCCAGTATAGGACCACGTCTGGGAGAAATTTCGAGTCAATCGGTCCAAAGACCTGGAAGCTATTGAAAAAATCGGCCGACGTTTTCATGAAAAAGGCCATTTTTTTCTTTAAAATATTCACCAAAATTACAAATTCCACCGGAATCCAACCAAAACCGGCGAGCCTCATTCCACCAGTGAGGAGGACATGCGTGTGCAATTTCGAGTCAATCGGTCAAAAGACGACCGTAACCCTAACCCTAGCCCCATAACCCTAACCCTAACCCTAACCCTAGCCTCAGCCTTAAGCCAGCCTCATGAAACATTGTCCCTCTCACTAAAATATTCGCCAAAAATACAAATTTCACCCGAATCCAATGGGGACTGCTGTGTCTCGTTCAGCCAGTATAGGACCACGTCTGGGAGAAATTTCGAGTCAATCGGTCCAAAGACCTGGAAGCTATTGAAAAAATCGGCCGACGTTTTCATGAAAAAGGTCATTTTTTTCTTTAAAATATTCACCAAAATTACAAATTCCACCGGAATCCAACCAAAACCGGCGAGCCTCATTCCACCAGTGAGGAGGACATGCGTGTGCAATTTCGAGTCAATCGGTCAAAAGACGACCGTAACCCTAACCCTAGCCCCATAACCCTAACCCTAACCCTAACCCTAGCCTCAGCCTTAAGCCAGCCTCATGAAACATTGTCCCTCTCACTAAAATATTCGCCAAAAATACAAATTTCACCCGAATCCAATGGGGACTGCTGTGTCTCGTTCAGCCAGTATAGGACCACGTCTGGGAGAAATTTCGAGTCAATCAGTCCAAAGACCTGGAAGCTATTGAAAAAATCGGCCGACGTTTTCATGAAAAAGGCCATTTTTTCTTTAAAATATTCGCCAAAAATACAAATTTCACCCGAATCCAATGGGGACTGCTGTGTCTCGTTCAGCCAGTATAGGACCACGTCTGGGAGAAATTTCGAGTCAATCGGTCCAAAGACCTGGAAGCTATTGAAAAAATCGGCCGACGTTTTCATGAAAAAGGTCATTTTTTTCTTTAAAATATTCACCAAAATTACAAATTCCACCGGAATCCAACCAAAACCGGCGAGCCTCATTCCACCAGTGAGGAGGACATGCGTGTGCAATTTCGAGTCAATCGGTCAAAAGACGACCGTAACCCTAACCCTAGCCCCATAACCCTAACCCTAACCCTAACCCTAGCCTCAGCCTTAAGCCAGCCTCATGAAACATTGTCCCTCTCACTAAAATATTCGCCAAAAATACAAATTTCACCCGAATCCAATGGGGACTGCTGTGTCTCGTTCAGCCAGTATAGGACCACGTCTGGGAGAAATTTCGAGTCAATCAGTCCAAAGACCTGGAAGCTATTGAAAAAATCGGCCGACGTTTTCATGAAAAAGGCCATTTTTTCTTTAAAATATTCGCCAAAAATACAAATTTCACCCGAATCCAATGGGGACTGCTGTGTCTCGTTCAGCCAGTATAGGACCACGTCTGGGAGAAATTTCGAGTCAATCGGTCCAAAGACCTGGAAGCTATTGAAAAAATCGGCCGACGTTTTCATGAAAAAGGTCATTTTTTTCTTTAAAATATTCACCAAAATTACAAATTCCACCGGAATCCAACCAAAACCGGCGAGCCTCATTCCACCAGTGAGGAGGACATGCGTGTGCAATTTCGAGTCAATCGGTCAAAAGACGACCGTAACCCTAACCCTAGCCCCATAACCCTAACCCTAACCCTAACCCTAGCCTCAGCCTTAAGCCAGCCTCATGAAACATTGTCCCTCTCACTAAAATATTCGCCAAAAATACAAATTTCACCCGAATCCAATGGGGACTGCTGTGTCTCGTTCAGCCAGTATAGGACCACGTCTGGGAGAAATTTCGAGTCAATCAGTCCAAAGACCTGGAAGCTATTGAAAAAATCGGCCGACGTTTTCATGAAAAAGGCCATTTTTTCTTTAAAATATTCGCCAAAAATACAAATTTCACCCGAATCCAATGGGGACTGCTGTGTCTCGTTCAGCCAGTATAGGACCACGTCTGGGAGAAATTTCGAGTCAATCGGTCCAAAGACCTG